>NW_023596576.1:45810701-45816574 GCF_011947565.3 Pollicipes pollicipes | reverse complement strand
TTACGTATTCTTCATTTCAGGTTTACAATACTTTATTGGGTGATCCAATAGGACCAAATTCACGGACGTTAAATGTGTACATAATGGTTAAAGATAAGATGCATAATAACTTGGCCAAAACGCTTCGGTGGCAAATTTTGTTTGTTCCGTTGCTTGTTTGTATAGCTAGTAATTAAGCATCAATTCCGTACTGTTCATCGTAGTGTATTTTTTGTGCATTTTAGATCTACTATCAAAATCAGGTCCTGGCCCATGATACTAGCCTGAATAGAGTTATACTACATCAAATTCATTGCGGAGAATGTTCATTTATCCAGTAAACGTACTTGCCTTTTTGTGAATGGGTAATCTGACACGAGAGGCAGCAACGTGTACGAGAAATGCTGCAGGCAATCCCTAAGGGAGGAAAGCAAAATGTGATTTGCATGTATAGCGTGGTAAACATGGTGACATAAGATCAATATATGACATTGAAGCCAATAAATGAATGACCTCGGGCGCACCATTGTCGAGACGATGTGGCAAATGTTTTTTTTTCCCGCTTGATGTGCTGGCATACATACCGTGTTTCTTTCTGTGCGTTCACAAGCCAGCTGATGGTCCATAGGGCTAGTCAAATGAGAGGGTGTTTTTAACGAGCAAATGGCTTGTTCAAATCATGCCTCGAGTGTTCACTGTGCCCCAATCGTCGGTTTACGCGCCCTCGCGTTCCTCTGACTTAAAGTGAGGTTGGTGCGTTGAAATGTATTTAGTCGTAACAATGTTTCATTCACATGCATTAGAATATTATGAAGCCCCAGATGCACCATGCCCTTTCTATGCAGAAAGAAATCTGATGAAAAAGTATTCGCGGCTCGAACCGACCCTTGACCGTTTTAGCGGAATTCGCATGAGAAAACGCTTTAATGGTGATGATGCGCCACGTAGCAGCTCATGTCAGACCCAGATGCCCACGACAATGACCCCTCGCGGTGCCCGAGCTCCCTGACAATTTTGAGCCACCTGGATGACTTCGTACCACCGACTCTCTCGGGACAGCATGGCCGGGTTAGAAACGTTGACCAGAGACTTCCAGCATGCTTTCAGACACCGGAAGGCGGCAGGTCCTCTTAAAGTGAGAAGGCTCCATGGAAGTCGGTTGTGATCATAAACCTGGTCAAATCGAGACACCTTATGGTATGTGGCGGTCCCATACAGTCGAAGGGCAGTCTTTCTCTTGCTAATCCACGCCCAGTCCTGACAGCAACCTCTGGCATGCTATGCAAAGGCACATCCGGCGAGCCGTTTCCGTATGGGCATATAAATTGCGTGATTTTAAGATATTTTACCAGGCACATCGAAAATATAAGAGCAAAATAGTAATTTCTATTGGGGGGCCGGTGAAGTTATGTGGTATTTAGGATGAGGAGGCCAAAGTGTATGTCGGGAAATAGACAGCGTGTTTTGCCAAGAAGCAATATAATATCCATCCTTCTCTGCATTACGGAAAGAGCCGGGCTGTAGGAGATTGCGTTCCATAGCTGAAGAAGGGCGGTTGTCCTGCTGTATGTGCTGTGGCCAAGACCGTGAAAAGGAAATTTGGAAAAGAAGATAAGAATCAAATGTCATGCCAATGGTGTGTTTGTAATCATGCCCTCGCTCTTATGGAAACGGGGGGCCTCTAGGCCAGTTAACTGGTCGCTCAGGTATTAACCCAAAATTATCAAGCATAAACATTCGTGTCTTTGTGACTCATGGAAGACAGCGTTCTTTTGTTACGTACATACACCTCGCGAAGAAACGCAGTTGGCGGAGAGGCATTTGGTTTAAGATGTTAATTGTAATGCTCTTCATTTTGAAGTGACTGAAACTAGCATCATATGTGATAAAATCACCACTCACGCATAACTATTATGGCAAGTTTTAACACCGAAAAAGATTGTCCTAGACAAAAGAATTTCTCTGTTCAGTAAATATCCTCCTCAATGCTTTGTTGCATGATGACGTCATCGCACCTAGCACAACAATGATTGAGAACCAACTGACAGCCGTTAATCTTGAAGTCGTGCTCACAACGCCAGATATGAACGATTTGAACAATTCTATTTTTAATGCCTTTGATACGCTGCATGGTTAATGGAATTATAGAATTGAATGACGTTATTATAAAGTCATGGATTGTCTGGGTGATCTTGAATAGTCTCTCCCCCGAAAAAGCCTGCACCTGTTCTCTGGCGTGTAGCTCTGAACTAGAGAGGTTTCAGTCCTTAAGGCAGGGCTGTGAACTGCACCGAATATCTTCAAGATGGCTATGCCAGTGCAAAACCTCATACAATGTGGAACATTCCTTTAAATCACATTGAGGTCTCATTGGTCCCCTTTATACATTTGCTTATACAATGCCCCTTTGGTCCTATTGCGGCCACTGTTTCTGCATTGTCCCCCTGTCCACCTTGCCCTGTTACTTGGACACGAACTGAGAATTAAAAATCTTTGTTTTAGGTATGTTGGCTTTTTTATCACTTAGTAGCGAATATGCGCATGGATTCAAATCAGTTTGTTCGTTTTCTCAGTCCGTTTTTACATAGGACATAGTTCTTAGCGCCCCATGTGTGCCCTTTTTGCTTGCCGCAGGCATTTGGGCATCAGTAGATTGGGAGAACACAGACTCAGCTCGGGGGGGGGGGTGGGGGGGGGGGGGCGAGTCTGAACATTGAGGGGACCGGAAAGCAGTGGCGTACACAAAAGGATACAAATGCGACGCCCGTGCCCTGGATTGTGAAAGTGGCGTGCATACCGATGGAGGAGCAGATGGTTGTAGGCTATCAATAAACAAAATTGCCGCGATTTTGTTAGAATTGACCTTGCGACAGCAAATCAGTAGTACAACGCAAAATTGCAGTGCCCGTGCCATGGGTTTTATATCGTCATGGAAATTACGATTTTTGTGTCTACAAATATAGTCATTACAACAATCATGCCTGATCTAGTTGCACTTGGTGCTATATAAGCTTTCGCGTGATATGTCCCGAGCCATGGTTTCAAGTCGTCCTGATGACTTGACTTCACAAGGTCATCAGCATCATGGTCGTTACACTCAATGTCACCGAACACTGTTCAGTTATTTATTTACCGGGCGTACGTGCCTCAATTAACTATTGAAAAACCGTAGGGGTTCGTATGTTGGCCCAGTCATCACTAGTAGCTTTCAAGCAAGGTAGATTTTGCAAAAGCATAGTTAGTGTTAACGTGCATCATTTTATTATTTGTGCAAACACGCTTCTTTCTCCAAGTTTTCTTAGATGCATAGCCCCTTTCATATTTATGACGTGCTTGCTCGGCTTTTCAACTTCGAAGATTATTTTGCTACTTTGAAGATGTTAAAAGGATGAGTCATGGCTCTCGTTTCGAAATGGCTATATTCTTACTTTTGCGAAGTTTGTTCGTAGTGCTTTCGTGGCAATGCTTTGTGTGAGCTTAGTGCGAGCATTCCTTTGTGTGAGCGGCCAGTCGGGAGAGCCAACGTTATAAATCCAGATTAAACCTAACACGCGCCCGAGTGGCCAGTTAGACACCCTTCGCTCGGGTGGGGGTCAATTTGACCCCCCTGAGATCTCGGGAACTAAGAGAGTTAGAGACACTAAATTTACAGGGTATGTTAACCTGTACGTTAACTCACCTAGGTCATATTTGAGGTTCCTAGGTCATGATCTTCCGGTTAAATAAGGTCAAACAAGGCCAAGTTCCTGGTTGGCCTCCAAAGTGCCCCCAGAACCTAGATAACTACTTCTAAGCAACAGGTCACATGCTCATTTGAGGTCAGTGACCTTGTTTGACCTTTTGAAAGTATTGGTGACCAAAATTATACAATACTGCTGTGAGTTTTGCATCTGAATACGCGGCAAAGATTGCGCTAGGCAGTATGCCTCTAAAAAATAAAAAAAATTACCTGGATCAGCTTAGGTCAATGACCTATTTTGACCGCTAAAAAGTCCATGGAAGTTGTATAATGCGGTTCCTGCCATCCATAAGTTTTAAATGAGCACCAGAAACTACCTCATACAGTAAGCCCTAGAGTAATAGAGCAGGTTGGTGTTGACCCTGTTCTGGCCTTCATACCTGACCCTAAGTCAGCTTAATTTGCTCATTCACTATCTATGTTGCCTAAGAGAGCATCTCAGAGATGTACGGTTTCGTCCAACACTCCGTTGTTGCATCAGATTGAACGATTCCCTAGAAATTGACTTCGCCCAAACCATGGCCTGACTTTGACCTGTCATAGGTCAGCGACCCAAAAAGATGCCTCCAATTCTTATGCCGAACGATTCACTATTCAATTGTTGACAGCTATGCAAAATTTTGCGCGGCTGCGCCGCGCCATTCGGAAACCATTCAGGAAAAACATTCGGGGGTTCAGTTTGACGCACACCTGAGCGCGTGTTAAGTGAATGCAAGGTGACTTTTAAAAGGTTAGCTGGTCCTAGGCGTAATGCTTTTCGATGCAACCTTGATTTTGCTTTCCTGGGAGATGTTATCTGGCGCCAGCCCATGATTTATTTTCCATTTAAATGCCACTGCGCGGTTTTAGGCCTTTAAATTCACCGCGTGTCTGTTCCATGAGGCCATGCCCTGCGAGTCGCACAGAAAAGATTTGAAGGAATTCGAGGGATTAATTTGTGTGACCTGAGGCGTCTTCATCGCAACCTCATGGCTGCCCGCGTATGTGAACCCAGCATGGCAACTCCATGTGGCCAGATGTCCATTTTGCATTTATATTGGAATATAAGGTCAGTGTGGGACCGGTGTCGAAGAAGAATGCGGTCGCACTTCCGTGCTGAAACACAGACTGGAAGGCGGTGCCTGATGCAGGAAATCAATAAGATCCAAGCAGAGAGCACTCGAGTGCAATCATCCCAGTTTCGTTTTAACCCTGACAGCTGTTGATTTAGCCACTTAGGCGGCGCCGTCGTCGACGTCTGTCGGGCTCTGAAGAAAGGTGTTTTAAGACGAACCTGACGTCACGCTTCGCTCACCCTGCATTGATGAGATAAAAGCCTGAGCCATTCTTCATTGGTTGGCATCTGTCCTGACAGAAGCGATCAGATACTAATCAAGATGGCGCCCGGAGTACAGTGGGCATGATGGCAGTTGTTTTCATTTTGAATGGCTTTGTTAGAGCATACGAACAGACAAGCAGGCTTAACCGTCTAAAACCAACCACCAGATATAAAGGCGGCTATTCTGAGACAAGGAAGCATCATCCTCTCTCGAAGATCTGCAGGTCCCCACTTGGTCTACAAGCCAAGGAAAACCCGGGGAAATTTGGAGTTTGTTATGGCGGAACTATATACAAGATGTCAAGCCTAATAACAGCATTCAAACGCCTCGACAAAACGACGAATCGGATTGAAAAGGATTTGCTATGGTATCTCATCCACACTATAATCTCGAGACACGCCAAAGATCGTCGATATCATGCTTGGCTGCCGAATAAATGTCTAAGCACTTGGAAAACCGCCTCTGCCGATCAACGGTCCTCTGCACGATCCAGCTGATTTCGCGCGCCAAGTCCAGTAGTGGAGAAGTCTATAGTTTTGCACCTGCTGTGTTGCCAACAAGCGACCTACAATTCTCAGGAATTACTGGTTAAGCGAGTTCGTCAAGCAAACTTTGATACACGTTGTGAGAAAGCTCGTTAGGTTACTCTATGGTTTATGAGCTATTTCATAATGCTAATCCATGTTACTCAATAACGACGCCGTTTAGTAGAGAGGAGCCGCGTTGCTGGAGATCCTGTGGTTGCTTGTGATTCAGCCTCCACGGGCCGCTCAGGGCCCCTCCAGCCGCCAACTGGCCTCCTTACCTCTTAGGGGCCACCCAGGGGCCGCAGTAAA
>NW_023596576.1:45660701-45805701 GCF_011947565.3 Pollicipes pollicipes | reverse complement strand
CAGAAACCACAACCAATACAAATGGCTGATCCCGGCCTGGTCCCTGCTGAGAAAATGAGTCCCTAGAGGCCAGGCTAACGCGGAGCCGACTGGACGGTGTTGGTGATCCCTGGCCAATATAGACAGCCTCTTTGTCCCAGAGGCTTCATATCGAAGGAAGAGGCCTCCCGACTGACAAAGGTAGAGAATGTCCTTAATTTTCTTTAATTGCATTAAGGTTCCTTTATGCAAACTCTAGCCAGCCCCTCGGACCCTTTTGGCCACCCAATGGAGTCCTTGGCCGTCGGTCCCCAGAGGCTCTTCTACCCCTCGGGTGCTAAGGGAAGGGAAAGGAATCCCCGGTATCCCACCCGGTACCTGTGTTCCCAGGTTGGGGTACAATTCAAAAAGCCCACTCGATCTCCGCCACTTGCATTATGGTCTTCAATAGTCTTGGTCATGGAGATCCGGCTAGCTTTGCCAGGTGAAGCCCAAACCCATTTACAATTTAACTTTCGCAGCTTAAAATGTGCGGGGAAGGATGTGGCAGCTAGCTGGGTAATTATTTAGTGACAGATATGGCGCTATTGTTTCTTATGGACGATTGGCGTATTGCGGAATCTCATCGCTTTGGCGTCGACCGGGTTTAGATACAGGGTGGTGTGGCGTGTTTATTAGAAAGTAGGTTGCAGTGGCTCTAGTTGTTGTTGGTGCTACTGCCGGTGAGGTATGTACCTGTCTTCACATGAAGACCTTATTTTTAGTGCATGAAGATTATGAGTTGATGTGTACCAGGTTTACGGGCATAGATGGAGAATGAGGATGCCTTGGTGGGACGGCAGCGGCCAAGTTTCACTAAAGTTGACCTTCATATAAACGTCCCTTGAATTCATCACAATCTGTTTTGCTTTTGTGTTTTGACATTGAGCTGTAATACGTGATTTAAGACTGCTTTTGCAGTATTGTAATTCCCTTAAACCTGGCTCTCTGCATGTTGAATTGGTGGTGTAACTATGTGGCCACTGAACTGACAGTGTGCTAAACTTTGAGTGCTTGGAGATTAGGGCTAGCATGCATGCCCTGAATTTTCAGATGGTACTGTTTTGTGGGACAGAACATGTCCTGTGTAACTTGTTTTGTTGGTGTGGTTGTAAGGTGAGTGCCACATTTGGTGGTGATCATAAGATATTGCAATAAATGTACAGGAGCTGTTACTTGTCATTGAGTAACAATGCTCAGTAAATGGATGGCACCAGCATCATCTGATTATACAACAAACCAGCCTTTTCATGTTGTGCTGCCTTTAAAAAGACAGGTTAATGGACAAGCACCTCAGTTTATATTTTATTGTCTGTGGTCTGGGAAGTGCCACACATGTGATATTATTGAGTTTGCCTTGCCTAGGAAGGTTTTAGTTGGTTATGTAATATGCACACTTCATGACACCCATTTTCAAATTCTGTCTGTATGATGCTGTTCCACTTGGAGGCATGACCCTGTTGTCACTGATTACCAAACTATAGCTGTTTGGCTGACCTCTGCTTGAAGTGTACTGATCTTCAAAAAATGATGAATCATTGCAACTTTTCTGATTTTCTGTTCCAGAAACGATGAGCAAATCTGTCAGGAGGAAGTATGATGATGACTTTGATGGTAAGTCAGTTTTTGGCATGGTGGCCATGGGTATTGTAAAGATCATGTATTCCCTGGACCCAAGATTGTTTTTGAAGCATTTTGTCTAAATTGGAGTAACTGCTATGGCTTGATCAGATTGAAGCATTTTTTGTTAGGTCTTGTCACCTAATGTAACATACCAACTCATTGGCAATGGCTATGAGGATGCAAATTCATTGTTAATGCCCATGAGGATGCTAACACATTCTCCTGTCCCCTGATTATATGACAGCTATGTGACAAAGATGGATCCATAAAGATAACTACATTTTGCATGCCATCTCAGCACAAGCATGTGATCCAGGGGTATCATAGACAAATGTTTGCAAATTTGGCTTGGTTAATGGCTGTCACATAGCAATATCATAGTTTTGGTGGTATTTATCATCAGTCTATGTGGCAAGAAACACATGCATCATATCACATACAGTACTGACCACAGCGAGAGTAGCATCTCCTAGATTGACAGAATAAATAATAAATAATGCATTTTACCAGTCATAACATAGCTAAATGGCCATTCAAAACTAAACTAGTTACCTTGAATCTAACTTCAGGGCTTCTGATAACCAGCTGTGCACCATTAATGCAGCAGACATGTGATATGGAACCCATTTCTGTGTGATGGGATGTGGCTCAGTACCACTTATAATGATCCAGTTTTATTGCAGAGGGAAATGCACTCCTATTGCAACTGAAGGCCTGTGGGGTGTTGCAAATCTATCATTACATCTGCATGGAGATGCTCCATTACATCCTGGCAGCAAAGTACCTTTGAATGTTGTCTGATTGCCAACATTTATGATGCCAGAGAAGAGCCTGCCACACCCATGTAAACAAAATCCCACCTGAGGCCTAGCTGTGGTGCTACCTCTACCTTTACACCTGTCAAGTGGTTTCTCATTTATTACAACATATTCCTGCTACCTCATGCCCACATATAATAACACCTTAAATGGTTGAAGTTCCACAGCCAAATGCCTACCAATGTTGAGTGAGGCCATTTGTACTACTGGAGGCTTTTCTGTCATGCAATAAATTTTAAGTAATTATATCAGCAGAAATTGTTATGAAAATCTCTAATCATGTTAGCTGATCACAAAAGCTGGTACAAGTTATCAAGTTCATGAGGCAATTTATTTTCATTGTTCATAGATGAATGAGTTACCAATTAGACTGATTCATATCACAGAATCAATGACCATAAGATCAAAATGCCTTGAGTTTTTGAACAGCTTATAGATCCCTTTAAAAAGGAATTAAAATGTTGCAAATAACTACATATGGTTATATGGTGATGTGAAATGGGACTTTCACATCAACTTTTTGAGGCAACCACTTTAGTCCTTTGTGCTGTTGACACACTGTAAAGATATGGCAGATGCAACTGGCAGTTGTATGCTCAGTTCATGTCCACTTGTGATAGATGAATTATTTGTGAAAAGATCTTTGCGAAATACCTATAATAAATAAACCTTATTTGTGAAAAGATTGATGAGCTGTGGGCTTTGGTTGCATATCCTCATTGACGACGTAATGTAGAAGCCCGTCTGCTTACTGATTTTTTCGGAAGCTACGAACTTGATGTCCTACAATAGTGGCCCAGGTACTTGCACATGTGTTATATATATATATATATATATATATATATATATATATATATATATACATATATATATATATATATATACATATATATATACATATATATATATATATATATATATATATATATATATATATACATATATATATATATATATATATATATATATACATATATATATATATATATATATATATCTGCCCTACTTCGTGCCACAGTTGGAGGCCCATGTCTCCACATTCCTGTAATGACAGCAGCTGTTGGTTTAATAGCTTATGGTCTTCTTTCTTTTCAATGTGTTTTTGGCATTTACGTTTAGCTTGTTTTTGCCGATAACCAGCATTATGTAAGCGTCCACATCTCTGCTGATGCATGGTTTTGGGGATTCCGCCTTGACTGTTCCAGAGGAATGTTCTATTATACTCTGCAGTGATGTCAGTTTGGATGAGAATGGCACACAAGTGATGTCAGTTTGGATGAGAATGGCACACAAGTGATGTCGGTTCGGATGAGAATGGTACATAAGCGATGTCAGTTCAGATGAGAATGGCACATAAGTGATGTCAGCTCAGATGAGAATGGCACATAAGTGATGTCAGTTGGGATGGGAATGGCGCACAAGTGTTGTCAATTTGGATAAGAATGGCACATGGCACCGTATCGATCGGTTCTCATTCACTGCGAAGTGACCCATGTGACGACGCGCTCACAGCGACTTCGACCCCCTTCTGATGCCCTGGCTCAGTTTTTCCCCGCCGTGAAGCGAGAGCACTCCTGTTACACTGCCTCGATGTCTCCATGCTTTCGCGCTGTTTGTTTGCCGTGAACTGGTCGAAACTGTCCAGATGCGCGCCGCCGGTGAGTGTCCCAGCATTTGACTTGGCAATGAGCTCGCGAGTGGAGGCACCGCTCCGGTAGAAGCACCCCTCGTGTATGCAAACACTGCTTGTTAACCGTGTTTGCTAGGTGCGTAGTCATTGTCAGCAGCATTTCAGAAGCAATGCCGCTTTTCATATGTCGTAACGCGCCGTTCGTTGAGTGTTCAGGAAGCTTCAAAAGTTTATACCGCACGACCACTTTAAGCACGCAGATTAGAAAATCCGCTTCTGTTACCAGCGGCGCGCTACTGTGGGCGAAGGAAATTCGTTGCTTGTCCAGCACACGGCGAGGGTGGCTTCTTCCAGGTGCATTTTACATTGGAATATTTTGCTTGAACGGATATTGCCACCAAATATATATACGCTGCTCGGTTGCCCTTGGTGATTTGTGACACTGGTGACTCAGATTCCTGCTGATTGATTGCCTCCAGTGATCCTCAGGCGAAGTTGTGCGGGAGGACGCAACGGTGCTTGAGCCCTGTCTAAATACGACTGCGTATGACGTGTTGCATGGATCAGTCGCAGTGCGTGAACAGTGTACCAGGTGCGCTGACAGCGCGCTCGCCCGCCGACAGACGACTCGAGATCAGCGAAGCGTCGCCGCCTGTCGACGGACGCCGCCGAGATCGAGGACCGGCTCGAGTCCCTGATCATCCGCGTCGGAGAAAGGGTAACTCGCTGAAAACGGTCGGCGGACCATAGCGACAAGCGATATTGCCAGTCAGCGTCTCACAGTTTGATGCGTGCCAATATCCGGTTTCGGTCTTAAGATTGTACGTTGTGTTTTTCTGTGTTTAAGGCGTTTAAGGCGCAAGCCGAAATTGACATTTTTCCTTTCCGGTCAGATTATGTAGCATGTTTTTACCACGCTGATGTTTTCTGACAGAGTACTGCGTCTTTGGAATCCAACCTGGAAGGTCTGTCATCGGTCCTGGAAAATGATCTCGTCAAGGCCAAAAACAAGATCCAAAGAATCCTGGTGGACTGCGCGTCCAAGATGCCGGAACGGTCTTCCGTTTACTCGACGCTGGTTGGCCTGCTCAACGCCAAGAACTATAATTTCGGCGGTGAGGTATGGCGTGCAGCGTTTGACCTAATATTTTTGGCACTCCTGACCTGTCGAATAACACCCCAGGTTGAAACTTGAGCTTCAGATCGGATCAACAGAAAGCCACTACCCTTCCTACGCCTCTCTACGTTGCCTCGGAGGTTGCGTGTCCCGGCCGAGCCAAGCACTGTGTATGTGCTGGAGTGTGTCTCCGCCGGCGCCGTCGCGCAGCGCGGCGCCGGCCCCGGGCTGACAGCGCTCCTGGCCGTTACAGTTCGCCGAGTCGCTGGTGCGCTGCCTGAAGGACAGCCTGAAGATCTGCGAGTGGGACAAGGCGCGCAACTGTCTGCGCTTCCTCTCCGACCTGGTCAACTGCCACGTGGTGTCGGCCTCCTCGCTGCTGGCCGTCTACGACAACTTCCTGGATGCTGCCATGGAGACGGGCGTGCCCCAGGTGAGTGGCGGCACGCCCGGGTCAGCGGCGGCACGCCCATGTCAGCTGCGGCACGCCCATGTCAGGGGCGGCAACCCCGGGTCAGCGGCGGCACGCCCATGTCAGGGGCGGCACGCCCGGGTCAGCGGCGGCACGTCCGGGTCAGTGGCGGCACGCGCATGTCAGGGGTGGCACGCCCGGTTCAGTGGCGGCACGCCCGGTTCAGCGGCGGCACGCCCGAGTCAGGGGTGGCACGCCCGTTTTAACGGCAGCAGCGCCCCGGGGTAGACGGAAGCGGTTATGTCCCAAGATGTGATCCGGGGGAGACGGGTGTTCTCCACGGGGATTTTAGGAGACAGGTGTGCCCAACGAAATCCGTAGGATACGGGTGTGCTCAGCGGGACATGTTATAGGAGACGGATTTGCTCAACGGTAATCGTAGGAGATGGTTGTGGTCAATGGGGATGTGAGCATGCAGGTACGTAGGGGGTGCAGACATTCCAAAGGGAGGGGGGGATATGGCCGTTTCTCACGGGAACGTTGGTGAGAGCACAGTATACACTCGATGTGGGCCGCCGGTAAAGACAGCTGTGTCCCTTCAGAGTCGTGGTATAAACATAAATGCCCTTAGATAAGAACTGTGCTGCTTGTTGTTGGTGGAGTGCGTGTGTTGGGGGTGGATGTGATGGATATGTGCATGATTTACCTTGTCACCCAGTACATAGACTCGTTGCCTTTCACTCTGATCCCCCTTTTGTGTCGCTTCTGGTCACTCGCCGGTGTGAGATCTGCCCTTACCATTGCGAAGCCAGCGTTGGCGCCGATGCTCGTGAACGTTGACCGCATTCGTTCGTCACGGTGACGCCGTGTCGGCGTCTCCGGCGGGCCGCCCCCGCCGCCGCCGCCGCTGAGGGCGTGGTGCCGCCACACTGCCGACAGGTGCGCACCGACTGGCTGGTGTACGCCGTGCTCACATGCCTGCCCTGGGTCGGCCGCGAGCTGTTCGAGAAGCGCGAGGCCGACCTGGACCGGCTGCTGGCCACCATCCGCACCTACCTGGACCGGCGCAGCAAGAAGCACGTGCCGGCGCTGCGCGTCTGGTCCAGCGACGACCCGCACCCACAGGAGGAGGTACGGCTGGCCGGCGTCTGCTCGTGCGGCGCGTGGCCTAGCCGACCGGCCGGCTACCACCCGTGGCCGCAGTCAGCAGGCGCGGAATGCGCGCAAGATCGTGGCTTTAGTCGGCTGTTCCTGTGTTGCATTACGGAGTCCGGAGGGCGGCCATCACTCGCTAACTGAGTCAGTTTCTCTCCCGTGCGGTGCGGCTGGGCTTGCTGCGCTCCGTGGCGAGCCCGGCCCGGCTCCAGTGCCGCTCAGCTGCGCTGTCGGTGATGCGGCGGAGACAGGCGCCGCCTGCCGTCTCTGGACGCCGCCCGCTCCATTGCTGGGCTGAGCCGGCGTCTCCGCTCTTTCAGCAACTGGACTGTCTGTGGGCGCAAATCAGCAAGTTGCGTGCGGACAGCTGGCAGGAGAAGCACATTCTGCGGCCGTACCTGGCCTTCGACTCGATCCTGTCGGAGGCGCTGCAGCACAAGCTGCCCGACATTCAGGCGCCGCTGCACCACGCCACCAACGTCTACCCCCAGCCCAAGGTCGTCTTCAGGATGTTCGACTACACAGACTGTCCGGAGGTGAGCGGACGGTGTGGGCCGGGGTCTGGGTGTGACGCTGGCGGATGGTGGACCGGAGTGGCGCAGACAGGCGACCTGGCCCCACGCGGCGAACGGTGGAACGCAGACCCTGGCTCGGCAGCGCTGCAGGGTAGCTAGCACGCGCCAGGGTCCCGGCGCGATGGCTCGCGAGTTTGTGAGTAACAGTTGTGTCGGTTCAAGTTATGAGAATCGCATCAGGTAAAAGGCCGTTAGCAGCCTGCTGATTGTAGCAGGGAAACCATGGCAGGACGGCCGGTATGGGCTGCGGCAAGTCTGGCCGTCGATATCTTCGTCGCTGTAGATCAAATATATTTTTACCGGGCGGCGCCGGCCGCTGAGCCATTCCCTCCATAATTTGGTGAGGACGTTTGTTACGTGATCCGTGCTCGTAACGTCCCCCACTGCCGAGGCGTGACCGAGCCAGTCACGTGACCGCCGGACAGCTTTCGTGGGCTGGAAGAGCAGGGTTGGCATTGGCAGTCGCGCGGCATGTGACTGTGGGCAGAGCTGCGTGACTGCCGGTGTCGGTGGCAGCTGCGTGACTGCAGGTGTCGGTGGCAGCTGCGTGACTGCCGGTGTCGGTGGCAGCTGCGTGACTGCAGGTGTCGGTGGCAGCTGCGTGACTGCAGGTGTCGGTGGCAGCTGCGTGACTGCAGGTGTCGGTGGCAGCTGCGTGACTGCAGGTGTCGGTGGCAGCTGCGTGACTGCCGGTGTCGGTGGCAGCTGCGTGACTGCAGGTGTCGGTGGCAGCTGCGTGACTGCAGGTGTCGGTGGCAGCTGGGTGACTGCCGGTGTCGGTGGCAGCTGCGTGACTGCAGGTGTCGGTGGCAGCTGCGTGACTGCAGGTGTCGGTGGCAGCTGCGTGACTGCAGGTGTCGGTGGCAGCTGCGTGACTGCAGGTGTCGGTGGCAGCTGGGTGACTGCCGGTGTCGGTGGCAGCTGCGTGACTGCAGGTGTCGGTGGCAGCTGCGTGACTGCAGGTGTCGGTGGCAGCTGCGTGGCTGCCGGTGTCGGTGGCAGCTGCGTGACTGCAGGTGTCGGTGGCGGCTGTGTGACTGCCGGTGTCGCTGGCAGCTGCGTGACTGCAGGTGTCGGTGGCAGCTGTGTGACTGCCGGTGTCGATGGCAGCTGCGTGACTGCAGGTGTCGGTGGCAGCTGTGTGACTGCCGGTGTCGGTGGCAGCTGTGTGCCGTGTGGCTGCTGGTATTAGCGGCAACCGTATGTGGCGTATCCTGCGCCGCTGCCCGACTGACAGTCGTGTCCTGTGCCGTTGTCCCGACTGGCGGCCGTGTCCGGTGCCGCTGTCCCGACTGATGGCCGTGTCCGGTGCCGCTGCCCCGACTGACGGCCGTGTCCGTTGCCGCTGCCCGACTGACGGCCGTGTCGGGTGCCGCTGCCCGACTGATGGCCGTGTCCGACGCTGCCCGACTGACGGTCGTGTCCGGTGCCGCTGCCCGACTGACGGCCGTGTCCGGTGCCGCTGCCCCGACTGACGGCCGTGTCCTGTGCCGTTGCCCCGACTGACGGCCGTGTCCGGTGCCGCTGCCCGACTGACGGCCGTGCCCGGTGCCGCTGCCCCGACTGACGGCCGTGTCCGGCGCTGCGGCAGAGCGGCCCGATTCTGCCCGGCGCACACAGCATCGAGCGCTACCTCATCGAAGAGCACATCCACCACATCCTGGAGGTGCACCACAATGACCGCAAGGAGTGGTGAGTGGAGCCTGGGATCAGCCGTCCCTCCGACGTCCGGCTGGCGGCGCTGGAGCTGGGCCAGGCTGGCGTGGTGGCTCGCTCCACTATTCCGTCACGTAGGAGCTCCGCGTTGGCGTTGGCCGCGTGGCGTGTTGTTTTGTGTCGCGGGCTTCGATGCACGTAGCCTAATTGGTTTAGGGCGAAACATTCGCGTCATGCAATTATACGGTGCTGCCCGACAGGTAGCTGGCAGGCTTCCATTCAGGGGCTTCAGGGAATTGTGTGTGCTAGTTACGAAATGACTGCGCCGGCAGCAAAATCACGGGGTGATTTTGTGTGGTGGAAACGCCTCTGGCACGGAACTGGAGGTCTCGGTTATGGCAGGTTATGAAAGATACGGCTTGGTGGGTAGGCTTGCAGCTTCTTCCGGTTGGCCAGGTTTACAGTTTCCGTCGCATTATATTCAAAAGACGATAGCTTATGACGGTGCACACAGCCAGTCGACATGTCCGCCGCGGGAGGTTGATGGTCGCAGAACAGCGACTAGCCGTTAACTTGGTGTGAACGTCGCCGCAGCTCGGCGCAGCTGCTCAACTTCCCGCACAAGACCAAGATACCGCTCGACTACATGATCGTGGAGGTGGTGTTCGCCGAGCTGTTCCAGATGCCGTCGCCCAGGTACGTGCGCTGCGATGTGCCCAGCTGCCGCCGGCCGGGTACGTGAGCTGCTGCAGTTGGCCGACCGTCACGTATCGGGCACGGGTGTATTACTTTCACCATCCAGCCGTCGTCATCCAGGCACGTGTGTTGGTTGCTGCCCGGCCCCTCCCCCCAAGACGAATGTATGCCGCTGTTGCCGAAGTCCTACCGCTATGGTACGTATGCTGCAATAGCTTCGTGGCCGCTGTCTCAGAGTATTTGTCCACAGTGAACCACGTTTAAGATTGCGTCCGTGCTGCTGTTGAGCGCGTCACCACGTTGTGCTGGACAGTGCGCTGCGCCGCGCCGCGCCGGCGTTTGGCGCGAGTAACGCCTGGCCTGCGGCGGATTCGTTCCCTGCTTGTCTCTGGCTCCTCTGCCGACCGGCCACCGGCGGCGGACGGCAGCAGCCGCCCCGGGCGGTGGCCTGGGCGCCCCCGCTGACGGCCGGTATGTGTGTGTGTCTGCGAGCAGGTTCCTCGAGATCAACTACGGCTGCATCCTGATCGAGCTGTGCAAGCTGCAGCCGAGCACCATCCCGCAGGTGCTGGCCCAAGCCACCGAGATCCTGTTCGAGCGCATCGACACCATGAACGTATCGGCGTTCCAGAGGTAACGGCGACAGTCATGGCGTCGGCGCCGTCACGCATGGCCGGAGCCGCTGGAGACGTGATGTCTGGCCGTGCCGCCGCTGTTGCGTGTGGTTTGGAAGCGTGTAACACATTTATGTTGTTTCCCGCGAAGCTCTTCGGATCTAACGTAGTGCCTGGCTCTGCAGTCCTCCTTCGCACCACAGCGGTTCCCTGTGCCGGTGTTGAATGCTGCGGACGCCGGCCGGCAGGTTCGTCACCTGGTTCAGCTACCATCTGAGCAACTTCCACTTCCGCTGGTCGTGGGCCGACTGGGCCGACTGCCTGACGCTGGACCCGGAGCACCCCAAGCCCAAGTTCGTGCGCGAGACATTCGAGAAGTCGCTCCGGCTCAGCTATCACCAGCGGGTCCAGGTGGGCAGACCGGGCGCTGGGCTGGGCTGGGCCCTGCTGGGCTTGGCTGGGCTGGGCTGGGCTGGGCCAGGCCAGGCCAGGCCAGGATGGGTTGGGTTGGGTAAGATCTTGGGTTGGGATGGGCTGTGCTGTGCTGTGCTGCGCTGCGCTGCGCTGCGCTGCGCTGCGCTGCGCTGCGCTGCGCTGTGCTGGGCTGGGCTGGGCTGGGCTGGGCTGGGCTGGGCTGGGCTGGGCTGGGCTGGGCTGGGCTGGGCTGGGCTGGGCTGGGCTGGGCTGGGCTGGGCTGGGCTGGGCTGGGCTGGGCTGGGCTGGGCTAGGCTAGGCTAGGCTGTGCTGCGCTGGGCTGGGGCGGGCTGAGTGGGGCTGGGCTGGGCTGGGCTGGGCTGGGCCCTGCTGTACTGGGCTGGGCTGGGCTGGGCCAGGATGGGTTGGGTTGGGTAAGAGATTGGGTTGGGCTGGGCCGGGCTGGGCTGGGCCAGGGTGGGTTGGGTTGGGTAAGATATTGGGTTGGGCTGGGCTGGGTGGGGCCGGGCTAGGATGGGTTGGGTTGGGTAAGATATTGGGTTGGGCTGATCTCGGGCCGAGATTGGAGCTAGGCCAGTGGCCGGCTTAGCCGCTGTGCGCTGTCCTGTGACATCCGTGACAGCTGCAGCTGGGGTGACGACCATGCAGTGCCTGTGTCTTGGGATACGACACGTTCGTCGGAACATTTTTTTCGCTTCCTAAACAACGACGTTGAACGTTATTGGCTTCAAGCTGCCAGTTGGCGTTCTGCTGTCCGTGTTTCGTCCCAAGCTGTCAGCTAGCCTCGGGCTAGCGGACCTCGCACTCGCTCTGCCCGTGTGGCCCGACCGCATCTAGACTACCAGACGTGTCTGCTGTGACGTGCGGTGGCAGTCTGCTGCGCGCGCCGCCGTGACGGGAACGCCCGGTCACGCCCTCCCCCCCTCCCCGCCTCCTCAGGAGATGGCCGGTCAGGAGTTCGCGGCGTTGGTACCGCTGGAGCCCAAGCCACGCTTCCGGTACGGCGAGGAGGGCGCCGCCTCGCTGGCCGGCACCATGGTGGCGCACCAGCTGATAACGGCCATCAAGGAGCGCTGCACACCCGAGGAGGCCATCCGACTGCTGAAGGAGATGCCCAACCCGCTAAAGGCCGGAGACGACGACGCCGAGCCCACGCACAACCCGCTCAAGATCGAGGTCTTCACCGAGACGCTCATCTACGTCGGCTCCAAGAGCTTCTCGCACGCGTTCGCGGCCATCGCCAAGTTCCGCTACGTGTTTAAGGTGGGTACTCCCCGCCCGGGGCGGTCGCGCCGCTCGCTGGCATGTCGCCACGTTGCTGGACGGTGAGTCGGCGCGCCAGTGACAGCCCTTGCGGGATGAACGGGGGAGTTGGTGCTGTGAATGGTTTCGGGGCGAATCTGGACCTTAGTGGAGTTCGGACGTTAGGATGACGTGGAACGTCGCTTGCTACTGTGTACCAAGTGCCTGGTGGCGATTTGTAGAGCTATACTTCGGATCACTTGATCGCAGAGTTGATCCACAATGATGGGAATGGAGTGTGCTGAGCACATCGGCCCTGGAGAGATCCGTGTGTCGTGACGTACATGGACCACTGCCTGGCGTCCGCGCCCGCTGGGATGGCGGCCGCGCGGCGCGGCGCACGTGGTCGCATTGGTGGGACCGACGACTCCCGCTCACACGCGCCGGCGTCCGCCGCCAGGTGCTGGCCGAGACGGAGGAGGCGCAGATCTGCGTCCTGCGCAGCTTGTACGAGGTGTGGAAGAACCACCCGCAGATGATGTGCGTGCTGGTGGACAAGATGCTGAAGACGCAGATCGTCGAGTGCTCGGCGGTCGCCAATTGGATCTTCTCGCGCGAGATGAACGCCGTGTTCCTCAAGTGAGTGTTCTGTCGGGCGGCTGGACAGACCGCGCCACTTTCGCGCTGGCCGTTGCTTTCGTGCGCGCGCTTCAGCTTGATTTTGCAAAAATGCGACGGTTATGAATGGAGCTGATCGAGACGAATGACAGTGTTTGGTATGCGGTGGTTTGGGCCACCGTCGTGGATGTCGTCCGGGTACGTCGTCTTGGCCGGCCGGTGCCCGCGCAAGGTCCGGACGCGATCTGTCATAACCGGCCGCCGCCGCCGCCAGGTCCTACGTCTGGGAGATCCTCAACCTGACCATCCGCAAGATGAGCCAGCACGTGCACAAGCTGACGGTGGAGGCGGCCGAGGCGCGGGCGCGCCTGCACCGGGACTCGGAGGACAGCGACAGCGACGAGGAGCGGCGCGACCGGCCCAGCGACGAGCAGGTGGAGCGCATGGAGGAGCGGCTCGAACAGGCCCAGTCCGACCAGAAGACGCTCTTCCTCATCATCTTCCAGGTGAGCTGAGGGCCAGGCGAGGCCGCCAGGCGCGAGACGCGCCGGCCCGCGGCGCCGTGTCGGAGGTAATCACTAGTTATTTGGAAAATGTCAGTGCATCAGTAGTCTTCTCCGCGCGGATCCTCTTTGATCGATTTATCACCGCAGTGAGGAAAGTGCGGTAACGTGGGTGTTATTTTCTGGAAACCCGTTTTGGTCATCACACCGTCGTGCGATTGTGCAGGAATACCCAAATCGTAGTTGTGCTATACCATCGTCATCTGGTGCTAGAGAACATCATGCATCAAACATTGCAATTGCTCTTGCTATCAAATTTGATCTATCGCATCACTGTTGTGGGCGCGGCGGGCGCCCACGAATCAAAATCGATCCAAAGGTGTTGCAGGCTGGAGCTTGCTCGTGACGGGTGCCCCATTATTGACTGCGTGCGGGACGGGGAGGGCTGAGCCTTAATGATCGCCGCTGGAATCAGCCACCGGAGCCTGATTATCGTCAGCCGTGACAGGCGCATTGCCTCAGAGCCGATACACGCCAGCGCGGTGAACCACAGCCAGAAACGGACTAGCGATCGAAAACTCAAGCTTAAAGTCGAAAATAGACGCGATCACCGCCGCGTAACTGAGGGATAATTTAATAATGAACTAGCAGTTAAGCAATTTGATAACAACTGGTTTAATAAAACTGAGGGCAGATAATTAATTTCACTGGAAAAGGAAGCAGTTTGATAACAACTGGTTTAACAAAAGTGAGGCAAATAATTAATTTCACTGGAAAAGGAAAGTGGCAATTGGGAACGAATGTATTAGGTTTCACCTTCGGCCCCAATCGACAAATGTAGTGGGTCGTAGGTGGTGATAAGTGGATAATTCTGGTTTCACTTTGGGACCAAGTCTGAAATTTTATGAGAACGGCCCTGGCCGGCCAGACAGAACTGTGAGAGCCCCCGGGG
This sequence comes from Pollicipes pollicipes, assembly GCF_011947565.3. Taxonomy (NCBI): domain Eukaryota; kingdom Metazoa; phylum Arthropoda; class Thecostraca; order Pollicipedomorpha; family Pollicipedidae; genus Pollicipes; species Pollicipes pollicipes. Next base: position 45,791,637 of record NW_023596576.1, on the reverse strand, counting down.
CGTCGGAGCCTAGGCGCGGCCTCTGTACGCCCCCTGCCCCCCCCCCCCCTCCCTGAGGTGACGCATCGGCCCGGTCGGCAGCGGTTCATCATGATCCTGTCGGAGCACCTGGTGCGCTCTGACACAGACGGCAGGGACTTCCGCACCCACTGGTGGAAGTGGACCTTTGGCCGACTCCAGCAGATCTTCATGCAGGTAGGCTATCCCCCCCCCCCCTTTGCCCCCGCCCCCACCCCTCCCCCTTAGGCGCCTGGCATGCAACGACGAGGGATGGTTATCAGGAGCCGCGGGTTAGTTCTTGGTGCGGGCTGCTGTTTGATATAGTGTCATGCGATCTGCAGACGCCTAGCAACGCATCACTCCGGTTACGTGTCCATGGCTGTGTTCACTTAGCTACGTTCCTCCCACCACGTCCCTCTAAAGGCATGCCCCCGGTGACGCGCTCCCCCCTCCCCCCTGCGCGCCCCTGGGGTTTCTGACGGCGACCCTCTCCCCGCGTGTCTCCGACCGCCGCCGCCTGACCGCGTGCCCCCGGTGAGGCCCCGGTGACGCCCCCAGGGCCTCTGACGGCGACCCTCTCCTCGCGTGTCTCCGACCGCCGCCGCCTGACCGCGTGCTTTCGTCGGCAGCACAACGAGCAGGTGCACAAGTACAGCCAGACGCTGGAGACGCTTCTGTTCACCCAGGACCTGGACCCGCACGTGTTGGACGCCTTCCACCAGTTCCTGGCGCTGCGTGCCTGAGCCGGGCCCGCCCAGTGTTCCCCGACTCCTCAACGGCTGGCGGCCGGCGGCCGGCCCCTGCGGCAGGCTACCGCCGCGCCCTCTGCCCGACAGGCGGCGCTGGCGTCGTGACGCGATGATGCGCACGCGCGCGGCGGCGGGCTCCGGTCCGAGACCAGTGGCGTTGTGAGGTCACGGTGTGACCCCGCCTGCGGACCGCTGCGGCGAGACGGCCAGCCGGCCCATGTCGTGCTGTGAACACGGACGTCCAGCCCCGGCTGGGCCGCTTCATCGCTGTGCATTGGTGGACATTCGGTGTGTTCTTTTCAAATAGAGTTCACGGAGGTCGACGTGCTTTGGAGGACGGCGATTGCCGAATTGCCACTGCGCGCGTTATATTGGCTATGATTGGTAACTGGTCCGACAAGATGCACGGACTCGTCGCCGACCGTTACCAACCGATTTGTGGTCAAGCGGTACCTTCGTTTTACATTCTGCTCTTTGAATGTTTCGTACTTTGGGCATTTTGTACTTTGGATGCTCCGTACTTTCGGCATTCTGTACTTTGACCATCGTGCAAACTGCCCTCGTTGCAACCAATGATATGGGAAGCAAGGTGCGTGTGACGGGTCGTGTCTCGAGGCATGCCTTAGCACAGCTGGGCGGTTGATAATGTTCGCCAGACCGGGCTATGGTGAGTCGCCACGCAGGCTGCCCGCTCGCCGCTGTAGAGCGGCGCCTTGCCAGCAAGCCGACGGTACGCCGCCAATCGATCCTCGAGCTGTTTGTCCTTTCCGAGATACATCCGGCTTCAAACTGGTCTGTTCACCGACGCAGGCAGCTCAGCGGGCACGTCCCACGGGGTTTTAATAGGGGTGTCGGTAGTGTACTGGTTAACGCGTCTGCGATAGCCACTGCACGTCTGGGAAACCAGAGGTACGGGGTTCGATTCCCCGCGGTGCCCGTCCTTCCTGCCAGGGTGAGAGGGAGGCGACGCCATATAGCCTTAGCAGCCGAGCGCATCGTAAAGCCCCAATGAAACGACACGGGGGTTTGAATAAGTGTTTGGTTTGATGCGCATCGTACTGTTCTGGTGAGCAGCTGGCAGGTTTTCTGTGGCATTCTGAGACGGCACAGCTGCCTGGCTGTCCGAACTGGAACTACTCGGCGTTAATTCTTTAAAACGAGACGCAGGCGCAAGTGACCGATGCCTTTTACACGCCCCGCAATGTCAATCCGGAACGGTGGGCAGCTGCCGGATGTCCAGCCACAAACAGCAACCATGATTTGAGGCCTGCTGATCTGATGTTCGAACATGAGGCCGTGCTCTCGGCGTCACTCAGGGCCGTCAGACGGTGTCCCACGGGTGCCCGCTCTGTGTACCTCCTGCGCTAGTCCGACGGGACCGCAGACCTCTTGCGCCCGTCGGCACGCATCAGGCTGGCGAAACGGTCCGGCGGCGGGGCGCCTGGCTCTTTGTACTGGGCTGCCCCAGACGAGCGCGTGTTGTCATTGGGACATGACGATGCCCTCGGCTACTGAGGTTTTATGACGTCGCCCGTCTCACCTTGGCGGGAAGAGCGGGCACCGCGGGGAATCGAACACCGTACCTCAGGTGTACCAGACGCACAGCTTAGCCACAGCGCTATCGGTATCCAGCACCCTTCTGGACAGGTCTGGGCTGTCTGGGTCAGTCGCCCCGGGGTATAACCATCCCCGTAACTCGGCTGGCGTCGCGCCCCACATGTGACGATCGCGGAAGAAAGCGCGCTGGCGTCCCAGAAGCGGTGCTTGCGTGCTTGTTGAAGGTCAAGCAGCAACTTACCAAGGTCAGTCTGACGCAGGGCGGCTGTGCGTATGACTGCATGCACGTCAGAGATCCTTCGATACTAATTGGCAGGAAAATCAGACCCAAATTGCTCGTCATTCGTCTCGTGTCGCGATGCATGATTGGTTCGTGATTCATGATTCTCGCAACCATGATTCCAATGTGCACCTTGAAGCAGCTAGACACACTAATGTCTAAGGCTGGAAAAATCCATGTCTGTTCATGTGAGAACAGTTGTAATTCCTTGTCCATGCCGGTGGGATGACCTCCGCCACATTTCTGCGTGTGTTAATCAAGTACAGTGATGATAATGGCATTTGTATGCGATACATTGTATAGAAGAATTGGGCAGGATTCTTTAACATGTACTCAATGTATTTGCCACCTTGACAATGATGCCGCGCTCGTAAATGTATTGTCCGCCGTTGCAGGGGTTTGCTGAAGACGCAACGTCTCAAGAAGAGACGGAAGAACTTCGATGGTGTCTCGCGGGACATCATGAAACATCTCTTCATTGGCTACTGTTTTTTCTGAAAATTGTCGCATTATCACGCAAGACGCAGTCCAAGGACATCATAGAAAACCGCTGTTGGATGAGTAGCGACTTAACCACCTATATCCATTTGTGGCATGCTCCAAACGGCTTAGGACCTCGCCAGCAATATTACCTGTTGCAATACTATCTAACTGTTCAAGTTGTGTTAGGTCGACAAGAGTATTTTTGTCTACGTCATTGTTGACCGACAAAACTGCCAAAATAACATACGAACTTTCCGAATAATTTAAGCAGCTGTTTTAGAACACAAATCTAATTTGATCCAACTCAACTTAATGTGAGATCCGCAGCCAATGAGTCACATTTTCTTGTCGCGACTTTAAACAGAACGTGTCTATTGGAAGCTTATACTCACACTGCGCCAATTAATACCGCACGGTCCGACCAGTCATTAGAGTAAACAATGTTCAACCCTAGTTTAACATGCTTACAAATTTAGGGATATGCAAGGCCAGGCCACATCAGTGATCCACCTTCGTGATGAAAAAGGTAAGACACCAGGATATTTTTCCCGGATAAGCACTCTTCTTTACAGCCTATTGAGTGAGGTGCATGTGTCTAAACAAGAGATCCCTATTTTTCAATCCCTTGCATCTAGAAGGTTCCAAATCTGCCTATGAGATTACCATTTTAAAGTGCGAATGGAAAAAGTACTTGCAGCGTTGTCACACTGGTTGTAATCAAAATAGTAAAACTGCAATAGCAGGAGGCGCAAACGGTACTTCAACAACACAAAAATTCGAGCAGGCCGATCAGTATTGCGCCCACGCGCCGGGTGCGTGCACTGAACAAGGGGCGGGCGATTTTGTGTTGCCCACACGGCGCTCGCCCAGCGTATGAATAGAGCTGAGGTGTCCATCGGTCTTCAAAGGTGGTCTGAGGTGCAAAAGGGCGGTTTTATGTAGAATGGGGTGGCCTGACACGTAGGCATGAGAGCCTATAGCACATTTTCGAGTGCATGACCACAATACACCCATATTTAAAAACAAAACTGATCACAGATGACCCTCTCAAAAGTAACCTCAATGACGGGAAGGACAAAATATGTGAAGATTGGGAACCAAATGGGTCTCCAGAGTCACCGTCGTAAAATTTGGGGTGGTCAACACATCAACATGAGATGGAAGCTCATACAGACAATAAAAGCCTTGAATCTCCATGTTTCGGGAGAAGAGCTGGGAGTTCTCATGTTGAAAATAGTCAACCTTCAGTATATCAGGACAAAGATGTTAAAGCGATGGAACCAAAAAAGTGTTGGCTGTATGGAGGAAACTAGACGCTAAGAAGCTGTGTGTGTGGTACATTCCTTTGTAAAAAGTCGCTCAACAATATTTCTCTTACTTTCACACACTTCGAACAAAATCGGTTGATTCCATACCTTGTCTCTCTTCTTGTGGTACAAGTAGGCGAGAGATGCGCCACCGCACTGTTCTTTAAGCCGTTCCCTCTCGCACTGTACTTTGGTTGGTCCCGGTAACCCAACTGGTTAGAGCGCCGGCTTTGCGATTCACTTACCTGTAGTGGGGTGTGTTCCAGTCGCTTTTACATTTGTTTTTTGTTCCCGACTGGAATAGCCTGCGACCTGTGGCAGTGACCGCCCTATAGGGAACAAATGAGGGCGGAAGAGACCGTACCCATCATCGCGGTAAGTTAAGCTTTCGTTGAAAAATTGTGCCGTTGACCCGGACTTTAATGATAAGGCCAGAGTACACCAAACACACAGTGCTGAGGCTTATGGCTTATGAAGTAAAAACTAGGTAAAATGAAGGGAATAATAAAATACATATACAGATTATGGAATGAATTTTCAAGGTTTGGCTCATAAGTGCTCATCCCAGAAATGCATCTTTTCAAAAGGTTTGAAATGAATCTTAAAAAAACATGGCTACCCCAATCCTACCGCTTTGCAATATCACACCACCATGGCTTCCAAGAAAGCAGTCCTCATATCACAAGGGGAGAGAACGGAGCGTATGTCCTCTGATCCCCAGACGCGTGAACGTAGATGTGCTAAAGTATTCCTTTTCCCGTGAGAACGGAATCACCGAGCACTAAATTAGAACCCCCGATTGTGCCGCAAGCTCTCGGCTTAACAGCATATCAGGTTCGCAAAAAAGTCGTAGAAAGGTAAAATTATCAGGCCGCGTCAGAATGAAACTTCTGTGTGTGCAAGATATCCAAGATCAATGTTCGCCCATGTTTTATTCAACAGCGGCAAGTGGTTAGTGGAGACGAAAACGGTCTCCAGCAGGACGGGGCGACGCCGCAGACGGTACTGGCTTCACTGGATTGGTTCGAGAATCGTTTCGCTGGAATGCACAACAGCTTAAGAGTGCCGTGCTGTGGCTCTTACTCGCCCGACCTGCAGCATCTGAACTTTGTGCCGTAGGTATCCTCAAGAACCACGTCCACTTGGGCAAACCAGCGAACTTTCAAAAGCTCAAGGCTATCTTCAGGCTTAGCCCGCACCTGGTCGGAGGATGAAGAACAGCTAAAAGTTAACGCTTGCAGCAACGCCGCATTCCCAGTATCTATTCATCCACTAATTTGTCATATTTTGTGCAAATTGGAAGTCTTGATCTGCCGAGGTCAGTGACCTAGTGCAAGTCAAAGAGGTCAACCCACAAAAAAATTGTGAACCACACACAACTTAATTGTGGGTTATTTGCCATTGCCAAACCTGTTTTAGTATCACCAAATGATAGCACGTGCAGTTTGAATACTGCAGATGTTTCGGAAAGAGCCAGGTGAGGGCAGTAAAGCATGTTAACTTTTTGTTACCTTTTTTATAAACAATGCAAGTTTGCACTATTTTGCGTAGCTTTGGGTTTTTATATGAGGAAAAGAGCGCTAACATACATGTACAACTATCACATGACCGGCGAGCACATGACCTTGACCCAGGTCATGACCTATTTGTATGAGTGTATTGTACAAAATACATATTGAGCTTAAAAGAGACATTTTCGTTAGGTAATTTCTAATTTTAAGTGCGCATAGTTCGATTTTTCACTAGAAACATGTTGATATGTCATTCTACCGCATAATAAGGTCACAATACGTTACGTCAGGACCTGCAGGTGCCTATGAGGTCGTCCAGGTCAATAACTTCTGTTGCCAGTAGCGGAGGTTAGGTGAGGTTAGAAGAACGAGTATGACGCGTGTAGCCACTTCTATATGATACTTGTGAAACTGAAAACATATAATTTCATGTACAAATACGCGTGTTCTGAGCCTGCTACACATACCACACAGTATGTTACACATACTGTTACACATATACATGAGCCTGTACCATGTGTTAAAGGGACTAGGTATACTATATAACACAGCTATGTGATTTATCTACTTGCAGGTGCGCAATACACAGTTTTTGACCACAGAAAATAATTATTTTTGTCACTTAAGCCATGTAGGTACTTCATTTTCTTATTTGGTCGGTTTATAGAGTCAGATATAGACCTATGCTAGCATCCTCAGTCGACGTCTAGTTAAGTCTTGAGTGGTATTTTTGTGTCTTAAATGCTTTTTTCTCACAGTTGCACCTAAGAAAATAAGCTGAGGCAGAAGAGAATTGTGACAGAAAACGAAAAGTATCTCGTAAGCTACTTGTGGACTAATTCTGAACCGTGAACTGATATGACCTGATCCTTGTGGGGGAACAGAAATGGCCGGGATGTACTCAACACAATTTTATTGCTTACCTCCATGCTCTCGATATCCGTCTTGACCCTCGGCCGGGTGCAGGTTAAGACGGGACACCTCATCGCGGAATAGCCGACCGGACGGCCAGCTACCTGCAGCAGGTTCAGCTGTTATGTATCCTGGACAACCCGAGGGCCATCTGGAGCTCCTTTTGTTGTCACGACTTGGTGGGTGTGGGTACACTGTTGGCCACCGCCGTTGCTGATCGTGTTTTGCCATTTAACTGGCAGTCGTATTCAACCAGGCACGATTGTGCGACGACTATACCTGCCATTGCTCAGCGAAACATGACTGATTTTTATCGGGCCAATGTGTACTCCTAAAAGCTGCCGCACGATGCAGTCGATTGCCCAGTATCCCAACCCAGGCGTTATTAAGTGAACACTTGTCAAATATCTGAAGTACAATTTAGTACAAGATCAGCATGGTCCTACTAGTGGCGCGTCTAGGTGCCTAGCACACCAATAGTTGAGTAATCTTTTCTTCATTTTTTCTTGGCCCAACATTCCCATTTTGTTCATAGCGAGTGGGTGAGTGGGAGGGGGTGAGCTCAGCTCCCGTTCCCATAGCCCCGAAAATGTATCATGTGACACCCCTGGACGACATAATTTGAATGGTCTGGAAGCGTCGTCACGTGTATGTGCAGCGTGCTGGTGATGCCAATGACAAACATGCAGTTAGATTAAACGCACAGATGGTCTTGTTTTCTGTTGTTGAATGAAAACTGTGAAACGCGGTGTTAAGTCGGTCACGGACAGACGCCAGTACAAACGACTGAGATAACGCACGCCTGGTTGTTAGGCCGTGGTCGGCTGGCGGGGACGTCAGCCGTCAATCTGTGCGTCGCGCGCTGTCCGCTGTCACCACCGGCGACCCCGGGCCGTTCTGATAACTTCCTCTTACCCGCCTATCGGCTCTGATTGCGTCAAGTGGTGGCGATGCGTATCCGGAGGCGGGACGGGCAGGCCAACCGGCGGCGGGCGCTGCCAGAGTTGGTGCCGCTCCCTGCCAGTGAGGTCGCCACCCGCCGCCGTCATGAACGTCACCGAAGTGATCAGCCCCATCGTCAAGTGCCGGGTATGTAGCCGGCTGTGCGTGGGATGGCCGTTCGCCGATAGTGCGCTGTTGCGATGCTGGTCAGATATTCGTCGTCATTGGTAGCTGTGGTTAGAGATGTAGTGGTTGTGTGCTGAGATGTTAATGTGAAATGATCTAATGATCGCGTGATCGCGTGCACCGCATGTTAATGTGTTGCCGACTGTGTTTTATGGCTTCGTTCTTGTACTCCCATCGACTGAAGTAGGATCGTTTGAACGGACTTTGCTTTTCCTGAAGAGATGGAGTCAATATGCACTGAAGTGGGCCAAGCGTCTGTTTCTGATTCATTGGGTGCTTCGTTGTGTCCGGAAATTTTCATTGATGCCGTCATGTTTTGCAACTTTTGCACCTTAGCATATGATCTTTGGGAGGTGAATACAAGGCAGTGTTCCTTTCATTATGTCAGTGTTGAAGTTCATAGTGCTACGGCCAAAGACAACGTGCAAAACAGCGGCATTTCAGCTATCCGCGATGTACGCTTTTTTACCCAGAATCTGCCGTCCATCCTAGACAAAACAATATGTTTTATTGCCGGCCAACACCCTTTGATGTGCGCACATCCGACTTTCGCACTGTCGCGGAGGCAATTGCTCACCAAGAAATGGTTTTACACAGCTGCAGAACCTCTTGCGCTAGATCTGTTCCAACTTCGATGGCCTGTTATTCTTCACCAATTGTCATACGTCCTGGAGTTACAGATCCCATGTCATGTGCAGTCTTTTGCCTTGTTGGGTTTTAGCTATGCATACCGGACACCAACGTGGTTTGATATTCCTAGGGTTTAACACCGCAGAGACGCGTCTCACGCAACCTGTAAAGCGCGAGGGGGAACTGTCCCCCACAACTTAAGTGAGACCCAATGTTGTCAAACGTGTACACACAGATGATCAGGTGAAGCGAATAAAAATATAAAAATGTCATATAGAGCGCTAAATGCACCTGATACGCCGTGGGCACCGGAATCCTTAAGTGGGATTCCAAATTCATCTTGTCGGAAGGTGGTAGGGAGACATCAATTTTCGTTATTTCTTTCTAGTTCCCACCCATAGAGCTAAAAGCTCAAGTGTTCAAACAGTTGGAGACTCCATTCCGCTCCCCTGGCCACGTGGTTCTCGCGTCTGCTTCGTCGATGGAGTCTGAAGCGTATGTTTTCGCAGCGCGACTATTGACATACCGTAGAATTATCGCACCGAATTAACTTCATGAAGCTCCTCGTATTACAAACGTCCGAGTGCGCATGCGCCACTTCGGTTGTTCAACGTCCTTTTCTCCGCGGGGTTGGAGATTTGCATCTTGTTGCTGAGACCAAGACCCATGTTGAGGTGTTCAACCGCATTTTCGGGCTGGGTCCCTGCGGTGTGAAACTCAGCCACATTATCACATCCATTCTCACGGGAACAGAAGCAAAACAAACGCCGACGACGCGTCTGGAGTTGGCTCGGGGCCACGTGGCCAGGCTAGTGCGGGAGTAAACAGCGTCGTTTTGTGTTGTTCACTTCAGCTTCAAAGCAAAGAGTAACGGCAATCTGAGTTGTTTTTTCACCTAAAACAATGCTAAGCACCTACTGTCAAAGACATTGTTAGCGAACTCTGGTTATTGTGAGCGATGGCACAATGACCCCTGAAGGTCAGCTGTTCGTAGCTATTGTCTTATTTCCCAGCCGGTTTCATGGCTACGTACGCTTTTCTGGCTCGTCTCGGCTCCAAATTGGTCACGGAAGTGCTAATAGGTCGCGACAGTTAAATGCGTGATGGACCGGCCGGCAGTAGCTGGGCGGGCGGCGACACCTCTTGCCGGCGTGTTCCGTGGTCGTCTGCTCGCGGCCTCGGCTGTCCCTGTTCCTTGGCCGTCTGCTGGCGGCTCGGCTGTCCCTGTTCCGTGGCCGTCTGCTGGCGGTCTCGACCGTTCCTGTTCCTTGGCCGTCTACTCGTGGCCTCGGCTGTCCCTGTTCCATGGCCGTCTGCTGGCGATCTCGGCTTTCCCTGTTCCGGGGCCGTCTGCTGGCGATCTCGGCTGTCCCGGTAGTCATCACGGGCGCAAGTCACGACAGGCGCATTGCAAATACTCGGGGAAGAATGGTTGCGTCAGCCGCAGCGACCATCACTGAGAGAGTGACTGATACACCTGGGCGTCGGCGCACATTCATCGTTGGGGGGGACAGGGACGGGGTTAGCCAGGAGTGACCCAGGCCAGCCCTGTAAACCCTAGCCGGAACCTTAGCCGGCATTGCGTGGCGACTTCACAGCGTGCCACTCCGCGAGGGTCGCGAACTGAGATTTCGGAGCGTTCTAACCTCCGATAGGCTTGCCCGATCACTTAAAGGTCATAACCCGTCGAATTAATTGCGCAGATGGGTCGCGCCCCACAGCTCCAAAGATGACACGCTTTGTTTGTATATGGTGAGAGCATAACACCGATAGGACAAGGTGCTTTCAGTGCGTAGGGTACTGGATCCTACTCCGTACGCAGTGTATTAAAAATAACAGCAGCAAAGTAGTCGACAATAGTGCGGCAGCACAGCGTCCGGCTGTCCGATTTTTTTCCAGATTGTAATGTCATATAAAGTGCAAATCTGTAAAACTTGTTCGCGACATTTTAAAAAGCGTAGCATCAGATCAAAGAAAAAAAACGCATATCCGTTCGCTTCCTGTCTGTTTCTGAAGTGTGATCTCTATGCCCGAAGTCTAGATAGATCGTGTAAGTGAAAAGACGACAGCTATTATGAAATGAATGCACTTGTCGCTGTTGGAGGCAACATGCGCCAACTATTATCTGGGCCACCCTGTACGAGTAAAAGCTGCCTCATATTGCATTCAGTCGGTCTTTATCCCAATGCAGACGTTATCGTTTAAAAACAACTTGTCAAACAGTTGCAAACTGGCTTAACATATGAAACAGTTGGCATAACAAAATAATGATACTTACAGAAGATTATTTGGTACAAAATTGACAAAATTCGAATAGTGGTGTGTTAAGGTACCCACTATGCAATACACCAATAGTTAAAATAATTGTTCTGCGTCTATTTGGTCCAGTATTCCCTTCTGCTCATATGTATTGAGGGGGACTCAGAGGAGCAGTGCGGACTCAGGTCAGCATTGGTGGGATGGGAGTTGCAGGTGACCGGCGCACCTTCCACCAGGGTCACGGTCGCGCGCAGGCTATGGTACCAGATACACCGCGAAACTGTGCTTTGAGCCGATAGCCACATATAAGGCACGCCCATGCCCGCTAAAACAGCAGTCCTTATATCACAAACTCGCCGATCTTCACGAAGGTCCCATACGAGCTACGCTAGAATGTCCATATCGACGCTCACTGACAGAGTCTTCATCACTTTCGACCAACGAATTTTCACACGCAATGCACCTTTCCCTGCACTGCATCGTTTCAGTCGGCGAACGGACGCGCGCAGCTCTCTGGCTCGACAGACGCTTATGCATGCCACCTCACTGTCACCTGAAACCAACCGCATACTCGTAGGTTAGATGGGTCTTGACAATCGCACACAATTCACATAATCACAAATCAAGGCATGCTTTTTTACCTTTCTCAGACTATATAAGTCCCACCTTTCTTTCTTCAATTCACACCTACCGAGCAGTGTTTGTGTTTGCATGTGTTGCGATAACTGGGCGCCAACTGCGGGAAGCCCGCAGAATGGTGCAGCCTTTGTGAGGCGGTAGAGCGTGTTGTTTTCTTACGATTGATTCGACCATACACCACTGCCTCATTGCCGATATCACCCACAGAAGGGTGTAATGGCGCAGCCTTGAATAATATCAATGCATGACTTCGTATTTTGTGGTATTATGCCGATTTCATGTCAGCAACGATAATGTTGGGCTCCATGTTTTCCCTAAGCCGCAGCTCTCATTTCAATTTAATCCATCACGAACTTTTGCTTTGAAATGGATGAAAGTCGCAGATCACGACTGGTAAATACAGATCATCGCCAAACCAGGAAATGGCCTGATGAAAACTACATAGATGCAACAGCACAGCTTCAGCCGTGCTGGTCACGTGGTACCAGGCCGTAGCGTGACCGGCGGGGATACCCTCCGGCCACAGGTTCACCTCCACGTGCACCTGGATGGCGCCGTCCGCCCCTCCACCGTCTGGGAGCTGAGCAGGTAAGCCTGTGTGCGGCTCACAGAGCCACGCCCCGGCCACAGATCCACCTGGGCTCTTGCGCCCGGTTTTCTTGCCATCTCACATCGGACAGCATGAAAGCTTCATGACAGTGCCCTTAATGACCCATTATGAAAAACCGCAACCTGATTACTCGGACCTAGCAATAGAAGAGCCAGCTTTGTGTTTCAGGCTTTGAGCCAAGGGTCGGGTCGGTCGGGCTCTGTGAGCACAGTCACGCGGTAAACGGGCAAAGGCTTTACCAAGGTATGCACGTTTGTACCAACGAGGTCATATTACACAGACACAAATACAACATCTCGTAAAAGAACCACAGACCGCGCACGCGTGGAGTAGAGACAGTTGAAAATGTTGTCACATAATCGGTTATTTCTAATAAAGTTGTGTATGTGTTTGAGGATAACAGGACACACAACACAATTACGATCACTTAATTACATAAACATGCCAAAATTTACTGTAACAAACAGATTGGTGTGCCAAAAAAGTCAGTTGGATGGCGCATATGGTCGCAGCATGTACTAATTCCAATGTCAGTGCTATCCTTTTTGACGGCACTTCGTTGGTTTTTGGAAATGCACGAGGATCTGCAACTTTAAGGCTTTGCACGTGCCCTACGGATGCTGGTCACATAAGTGTAGTGGATGTAGGTACTTGATGACGTAACAGTGCGATACCGTCACCTGAAGTAAAAGTACAGAAGTGGTAAGTTTTTTTGTCGTTCTACCTACGTAGAGCTGATAACTTACATTTTAGAGTTGCAGTATTGGCCTCGCCCTAATAAAAGATAAAGTCGCTTTTTTGCTGGTTCCAATCCCTTTAGACCAGCATGAGCGCAACTGTGAGGTTCAAAATGATCTGTGACGTCATCAGTGAGTACCGGGTGAGCAAGTTGTCATGTGTTTGTTTCGCACGATCCGGGGGTTTGAGCAGCTTTTACCGTGATCTGAATCAGCTCACCTCTCGGCCGATTCTAGAGACATTTCAGAACGTGTTAAACTGTTAACCCTGCCCGCTCCCCAGCAACGGCAAGGGGAAGGTGTGAAATGTTTTACAAAATGCTTGGTTAAATGCCTTGTGAAATAATGACCATCCAAGGTGACCATTTGCTTTCAGACAGAAAAAGTTGCTTCTACCTGGGAACGGCAGCTTGAAAGATCTGGAAGAAGCTCTGCAAATTCATTCGCCTCGGGATCTGGCACATTTCCTCCAAAAGTTTCGATGGATTTCACCAGCCATTGTGTGAGTAAACGTTTACTACGTATTAATGATGAATGGGGTATTTGGGTATTCGGCCCTGTGCAAAGCATTGAAGGCCTGGCACTTGGCTGGCGTCAATGCACGATCGTTGCTTCATACCGAATATTAGACTATTTTAAAGGTTTGGGAGAATGACCGAGAAATTCTTTCGGATATGGATCCAAATGCGTTGTGGATAGATTAAGGTTTTTCTTCGAGAGTGTCAAGACTTCCCCAGTCTATTGGTGCGTGCGTGCGTGCATGTGTGCGTATTGCGTCCATGCTAAGTGTAGCAAACTGCTAGTGTACTTCCAGTTTTTGCTTCTTTTTTTCTGTTCATGGCACGTGACCATATTGTCGTCATTTTTTACATGCGCTTCTGGACAGGCCTTGCCGCAACCAAACCGCTCCAGAAAAGCCAGCAATTACCTCTAATAACGCCCAAAAATAGCGAAAACCAATGCAGGTGTACTTCGGCCTCGTGAAACACAGTTCTTGTATTGTCGGGGGAAATGCAGGCTGCGTGAACTTCTCCCATGTGTGCTGTTTCAGGCAGCTTTGCATTTGTAAGCCTCACATGGTTCCTGGGAGAAGCGCAAATTGGGATGATCACCATTGAGGTTGCCGGACTACAGATGCAACCAACCATAGTCTTAGAATGAGCCAGATCGGGGATTTCCACTGACCCACGAAACCTCTCTCTCAACGGATTCGGCTCTACAATACCTTTTTTCTCAAAGGATTCGCCTCTGCATTGCCTTTTTGGACCGCTTTAGACGATTCTTATCGAAGAACCCACGTATACAAATTTTGATATCCGACCGCCGCCAGCAGGGCTGACCTTTTGACCACTGTCGCCAGAGTCGAACCAGCATACTTTCACCAGAAGCGGCAGCTGAAAGCTGGCGGCAGGTTGACCTCTGACCGCTGTCATCAAGGGTGACCTCTGACCTCTGTCATCAGGGGGGACCTCCGACTTCCGTCATCAGGGGGACCTCTGACGGCTGTCATCAGAGGTGATTCTTGACCTCTGTCATCAGGGGGACCTTTGACTGTTGCCATCAGGGGGTGACCTCTGACGGCTGTCATCAGAGGTGACCTCCGACCTCCGCCATCAGGGGTGACCTGGCCGCCATCGAGCGTATCGCGTACGAGTTTGTGGAGGACGAGGCGCGCCAGGCGGTGCTGTACACCGAGGCGCGCTTCAGCCCACACCTGCTGGTGGGGCCGGGGGGTCAGGTCACCGCTCGCCAGGTCACCGAAGCGGTAATGCGCGGCATGGCGCGTGGCGAGCGTCAGTTCGGCGTCACCGCCCGTCTCCTGCTCTGCTGCATCCGCGGCATGACAGGTCAGTGACATATTAGTCATATAAGATCAACATGCCCATACCAGATCAGCGGGGTCATGGCAGGCCATCGTGGTCATGACAGGCCAGTGGGCTACTGCCATGCCAGCGGGTTGATACCAGACCAGGGGGGTCATAATCGGCCAGCGGGTCATCATAGGCCAGCGGATTCGTGCCAGACCACGGGGTGACAACCAGCCAGGGGGGTCATGCCAGGTCAGCGGTCCAATCCATCACAAGCCGTATTTCGCTTCTGTTAGCTTTTGCCTCCGCGCACCAATGGATATATGCCGTGGAAAAATGAAAGTGCTTTCAGATAACGCGATAACGTTGTAACAAAACGAGTGAAAACAAGACACTGTTCACATAGTTCCCTATAACCTTGCCGGACCTGAACTGTTGTGTTGCGCTACCACCGTATATATCCTGTCGTAACACGGTCGGCGTGCTTGCCTATTCCTGCACTCCTCTGCGAACGGCGACGGGCTCGGAACGTGTCACGTCCTGTGTAATACCCGAATGAAGCTATGGGAAGGCTCTGATACCGTTCGGTGCGGCTCACCTTACGTGGTCTCCCCAGAGAACTACGACGACACGCTGGACATGTGCACCGAGTTCCGAGGCCAGGTGGTCGGCATCGACATCGCCGGAGACGAAGCCTCGGCCGTCGAAGTCGACGGTCAGTCGGTGGGCAGTCGTACCGAGCCATCGGTCTTGTGTGTGGGAGGATCCGTTCGAGGCGTCTGACGCGTGGCCGTGCGTGCGCGAGATGGCGAGGCGGTAGATGGCGCTGGCTCCCGTGCTTCACGTAAGCTACTCCGCCAGTTGCATGCTGACCTGCACATGGCAGCGATCTGACAAGGTCAGCCTCTGAGTAATTGACCGTCCTGCCAGTTTCGCCTCTGAGAGACCATCTGACCATCAGAGGCCGCCTCTGAATGAATATCTAGCGTTCAGAGGCCACCTCTGAATGAATATCTAACCGTCAGAGCACTCTGCTGAGTGACCATCTGACTCATCGGGCAGGGAACGCAAATGCTGGTCTGCTGCGGGCCGAGGTTCGCACGTTCCAGGAGGCGGCGCGCCGCGGCATCCACCGCACCGTGCACGCCGGCGAGGCCGGCCCGGCCAGCATGGTGCAGCTGGTGAGTACGCAGCAGCCGGCCAAAGCCGGGGTGGCGAGGCCGGCCCGGCCAGCATGGTGCAGCTGGTCGGTACGCAGCAGCCGGCCAAAGCCGGGGTGGCGAGGCCGGGCCCGGCCAGCATGGTGCAGCTGGTGAGTACGCAGCAGCCGGCCAAAGCCGGGGTGGCGAGGCCGGGCCCGGCCAGCATGGTGCAGCTGGTGAGTACGCAGCAGCCGGCCAAAGCCGGGGTGGCGAGGCCGGCCCGGCCAGCGTGGTGCAGCTGGTGAGTACGCAGCAGCCGGCCAAAGCCGGGGCGGCGAGTGGTTCGGTGTGAGGAAGATAGAAATGTGAGGCACAGAAAGAGAGGGAGCGAGGCAGGCACACTCAAGATAAGGGTGGGAGCAAAACAGGGTGGGATGGGCAGGTGGCCGACACGAAGAAGATATGGACAGGGAATGGGAGGAAGGAAGGAAAGCACACTCAAGATAAGGATGGGGAGCAAAACAGGGTAGGAGGAGGGGGGGGGGGACAGAGATAGAGATAGGACAGGAAAGGGGATGAAGCGCAAACAGGTCGCGTTTGAAATAGGTTAAGTGTTACACCGGGGGACGGACGCAAATCCATATGAAACATCAGTTGGAGAAAGAGTGGAAACGAAATGTAAACATCCAGACTTTGCAAGGTTTTGTCAACAGAGCTCACCAGTGTTCCTCATGCTGCTGACCAGCCTGCAAGCGGTTGACGGTCCCATAGCGGCGACAGTCGCGGCTGGCTCGTACTTTGACCCGACCACGTCAGTTCTGTGCAGCGTGCTCCTAACTCCACAAAATGCCACCAGCTGCCCCACGTTGTACCCTGTCTTGTACATTCTTCTGGGGTCGTAGGAACAGCCCAAAAAGTGTATGGGTAAGCTTGATATAAGTAGAGCCTTGAGCTCCTGGCTTTCGGAATTAGGAGTCGGCAATTATTTTTCTGACAAGCATCGAACCTAAAAAAAGCCGTTTGTACCGCCTAACAGTGATATTAAACATGTATTGGTTCTAAGCGCTCGAACGCCTCAAGCTGAGCCGATGGTCACTAATAGGGGCAAATGGATTTTTAAAACCCACTTTTCTACGCATCATCCCATAACGTAATCTTGAACTTCCCATCAGCTGGGGGCCAATGGCGCCTTCTCTGCTGCTACAGCGCCGCCCCCTGTGCCTGCAGGCTATTGACGAGATGCAGGCGGAGCGGATTGGACACGGTTACCACGTGCTGGAGGACGAGGAGCTGTACCGGCGCTGCGTTAGCCAGGGCGTCCACTTCGAGTGCTGCCCCTCGTCGAGCTTCCTGACCGGCGCTGTGCCGCTCACCGAGACCCGGCACCCCGTGCAGAGGTGGGTACGGGACCTCCCGGCACCCCGTGCAGAGGTGGGTACGGGACCTCCCGGTACCCGGTGTAGAGGTGGGTACGGGACCTCCCGGTACCCCGTGCAGAGGTGGGTACGGGACCTCCCGGCACCCCGTGCAGAGGTGGGTACGGGACCTCCCGGCACCCCGTGCAAAGGTGGGTACGGGACCTCCCGGCACCCCGTGTATAGGTGGGTACGGGACCTCCCGGCACCCCGTGTAGAGGTGGGTACGGGACCTCCCGGCACCGCGTGCAGAGGTGGGTACGAGACCTCCCGGCACCCCGTGTAGAGGTGGGTACGGGACCTCCCGGCACCCCGTGCAGGTGTGGGTACGGGACCTGTCGGCACCCCGTGTAGAGGTGGGTACGGGACCTCCCAGCACCCCGTGCAGAGAGGTACGGGACCTGTCGGCACACCGTGCAGAGGTGGGTACGGGACCTGTCGGTACCCCGTGCAGGTGTGGGTATGGGACCTCCCGGCAAACCGTACAGAGGTGGGTACGGAACCTCCCGGCAAACCGTGCAGAGATGGGAACCTCCCAGCACGTCATGTTTGGTGGAAAGCGTAGTACATTCACCGCGGCGGATAAGGCGGTAAGGCGTGGAAACGTAGACGTGGATAAGTAACGCCATAGAGCAGCGAATAGCCGCGGACGCGTCTATGGCCTAGCGCACACAGAGTCAGCCGCGTCACGGATCGCGCCCAGCAACAGACTCCGGCAAGAACAAACGTTCAATACGTTTGGGTCAGTCTGGTGCGGGACTCCGACGCTCAACTGACCGCGCGCTCTGGTCCGGCGCCCGACTGACCGCACGCCCCCGACAACAGGTTCTGCCAGGACGGCGCCAGCTTCTCGGCCAGCGTGGACGACCCGACCGTCACGCAGACGGGCCTGGAGGACGAGTACGCCCTTCTGAGGCGCATGGGCTTCAACGAGGCCAACATCGCCACCATGGTCAGCACGCGGGAGCTACGGCGCTTTCCTTGATAAATTCAGTGCGGCTCATTTCTCTTGCAGGGGCGCTGCATTTGCCCCTCTTCTTTCGGATCAAAAGCATAAGTGGTACTTTCACGGAGACGGGCTCCCTTAGGTGTGTAGGGGAGGTACGACGGAGGAATGTCGCCACAACAGCGAGCACAGAAAATGACATACGAGGCTATATGGAACTTTGCGGTGGGGAAAGCGGTCAAGAGTTGTAGAGATCCCAGCTCGGAATCCCCAAATGCCTTCTCCTAGCCCGTGGTACGTTGGAACGTAAATGTAAAGATGTGTACTAGTTTAATAACGGAATGCGATCGCTTCCAAAGAAAAAAAGTGCACATCAGTGTCCTGCCTAGGAGTGAATGTAGGAACGTAAAGTTAAAGCGAAGCCGCCAGTCTCAAGCAGTGTCCATGAGCAAAAGTGTGGTCTATTGTCCACAGAACTTCAAGGCGGCCAAAGCCTGCTTTCTGCCAGAGGAGGAAAAGCAAGATCTGCTGCAGAAACTACGTCAGGCCTACGGCGTGCCTGGCTGTGACTGACAGATTGCCGTCGTGCCTGACTGCGACTGAGAGACTGCCGTTCGCTGGCGGGTGCTACACATGTACCAATGCTACTCGCAGACCAATACAGACTATCCGCTACAGCATGAGTCGCATTTAGACATGTTTAGAAAAGAGACACGAAAGGAACCTGTTTTTCAGGGCCAACGAAAATGTGAACCAGGTGTGCCTTAGCGGTGTGAACGTGGTGGGCGTGAATTAGTGCCGCAGGTAAATTGCGCTGCTTGAGCTAGGACTTCTTTTCTGTGCTCCCCTGGCGCCTAGAAGCGAGAATAGCATTCTTTCATGATGCGTCGCTGGAATCATCTGGCTAGAACTTCAGATGGACATCATTATTGTAGAACTTTCATCGAAAGCTTTGAAGGAATCTTTTGGCATCAAGTATTTTTCACACGGCCCTGCTGCAAAGACCCTAACACCACTACTCCTGTAGACGAAACTCGTTTGACGAGCAGCTTGGGTCTGATTTTCCTGCCAATTAATATCGAAGGATCTCTGACGTGCATGTAAAGTCATACGCACAGCCGCCCTGCGTCAGACTGACCTTGGTAAGTTGCTGCTTGACCTTCAACAAGCACGCAAGCACCGCTTCTGGGACGCCAGCGCGCTGTCTTCCGCGATCGTCACATGTGGGGCGCGACGCCAGCCGAGTTACGGGGATGGTTATACCCCAGGGCGACTGACCCAGACAGCCCAGACCTGTCCAGAAGGGTGCTGGATACCGATAGCGCTGTGGCTAAGCCGCGCGTCTGGGACACCTGAGGTACGGTGTTCGATTCCCCGCGGTGCCCGCTCTTCCCGCCAGGGTGAGACGGGCGACGTAATGCAACCTCACTAGCCGAGTGCATCGTAAAGTCCCAATGACAACAAGCGCTCGTCTGGGGCAGCTCAGTAAAGACAGCCAGGCGCCCGCCGCCGGACCGTTTCGCCAGCCTGATGCGTGCCGACGGGCGTAAGAGGTCTGCGGTCCCGACGGACTCCGACAGAAGGTGCACAGAGCGGGAACCCATGGGACACCATCTTACGGCCCTGAGTGGCGCCCAGAGCACGGCGTCATGTTCGAACATCAGCTCAGCAGGCCTCAAATAACGGCTGCTGTTTGTGGCTGGACATCCGGCACCTGCCCACCGTTCCGGATTGGCATTGCGGGGTGCGTCAAAGGCATTGGTAGTTTGCACCCGCGTCTCGTTTTAAAGAATTAACGTCGAGTACTCCGAGTTCAGACGGCCAGGCAGCTGCGTCGTCTCAGAATGCCACAGAACACCTGCCAGCTGCTCACCGGAACAGTATGATGCACATCAAACCAAACACTTATTCAAACCCCGTGGGACGTGCCTGCTGAGCCGTCTGGGTCGGTGAATAGACCAATATGAAGCCGGATGTATCTCCGAAAGGACAAACAGCTCGAGGATCGATTGGCGGCGTACCGTCGGCTTGCTGGCAAGGCGCCGCTCTACAGCGGCGAGCGTGCAGCCCGCGTGGCGACTCACCATAGCCCGGTCTGGCGAACATTATCAACCGCCCAGCTGTGCTAAGTCATGCCTCGAGACGCGACCCGTCACACGCACCTTGCTTCCCATATCATTGGTTGCAACGAGGGCAGTATGCACGATGGTCAAAGAACAGAATTCCGAAAGTACGGAGCATCCAAAGTACAAAATGCCCGAAGTACGGAACATACAAAGGAAAGAATGCAAAATGTAGGTACCGATTGACCACAGATCGGTTGGCACCAGTCGGCGACGAGTCCGTGCATCTTGTCGGACCAGTTACCAATCATAGCCAATATAACGCGCGCAGTGGCAATTCGGCAATCGCCGTCCTCCAGACATGTCGACCTCCGTGAACTCTATTTGAAAAGAACACACCGAACGTCCACCAATGCACGGCGATGAAGCGGCCCGGCCGGGGCTGGACGTCCGTGTTCACAGCACGACATGGACTGGCTGGCCGTCTCGCCGCAGCGGTCCGCAGGCGGGGTCACACCGTGACCTCACAACGCCGCTAGTCTTGGACCAGAGCCCGCCGCCACGCGCGCGCATCATCACGTCACGACGCCAGCGCCGCCTGTCGGGCAGAGGGCGCGGCGGTGGCCCGCCGCAGGGGCCGGCCGCCGGCCGCCAGCCGTTGAGGAGTCGGGGAACACTGGGCGGGGCCCGGCTCAGGCACGCACCGCCAGGAACTGGTGGAAGGCGTCCAACACGTGCGGGTCCAGGTTCTGGGTGAACAGCAGCGTCTCCAGCGTCTGGCTGTACTTGTGCACCTGCTCGTTGTGCTGCCGACGAAAGCACGCGGTCAGGCGGCGGCGGTCGGAGACACGCGAGGAGAGGGTCGCCGTCAGAAGCCCCAGGGGCGTCACCAGGGGCACGTGATCAGGCGGCGGCGGTCGAAGACACGCGAGGAGAGGGTCACCGTCAGAAGCCCCGGGGGCGTCACCGGGGGCACGCGGTCAGGCGGCGGCGGTCGGAGACACGCGGGGAGAGGGTCGCTGTCAGAAGCCCCAGGGGCGTCACCAGGGGCACGCAGTCAGGCGGCGGCGGTCGGAGACACGCGGGGAGGGTCGCCGTCAGAAACCCCAGGGGCGTCACCAGGGGCACGCGGTCAGGCGGCGGCGGTCGGAGACACGCGGGGAGAGGGTCGCTGTCAGAAGCCCCAGGGGCGTCACCAGGGGCACGCGGTCAGGCGGCGGCGGTCGGAGACACGCGAGGAGAGGGTCGCCGTCAGAAACCCCAGGGGCGTCACCAGGGGCACGTGGTCAGGCGGCGGCGGTCGGAGACACGCGGAGAGAGGGTCGCCGTCAGAAACCCCAGGGGCGCGCAGGGGGAGGGGGAGAGCGTCACCGGGAGCATGCCTTTAGAGACGTGGTGGGAGGAACGTAGCTAAGCGAACGCAGCCATGGACACGTAACCAGAGTGACGCGTTGCTAGGCGTCTGCAGATCGCATGACTCTGTATCAAACAGCAGCCCGCACCAAAAACTACACCACAACTCCTGATAACCATCCCTCGTCGTTGCGTGTCAGGCGCCTTATGGCAGGGGGTGGGAGTGGGGGCGAAGTGGGGATGGCTTACCCGAATGAAGATCTGCTGGAGTCGGCCAAAGGTCCACTTCCACCAGTGGGTGCGGAAGTCCCTGCCGTCCGTGTCGGAGCGCACCAGGTGCTCCGGCAGGATCATGATGAACCGCTGCCAACTAGGTGCATATAATGACCTGTTTGGGCCGTTGTCCTCATCTTCTGATAAATATCGCGTTTCTATTTTCGTCGAGCTGGTATGCACATGGAGATTAAAGTATCGCTGCTCCAGCAAAAATAACGAAGAAATCGATAGCATACCGTCTAGCTCGGTAGGAACTGGAATTCGAACGTTGGCGGATCACGCACCGAGGCACGGCACTAGCCGACCGGTCGGTATGGGCTGACCCGGCGTGATCGGCTCACTACGTCGGGAACTGTGGTCGTGACCATGAAACCATGAATTTTGAGCTTAAAACTAGTCACTTCGCTATTTTTCGGGAACTCTAAAACAATGTCTAAATGACGAGTGCGTGTTAATCGACCTTACGTGCCTGACATCCCTCATCAGCAGCGCAGATGGTAACGTGGTACGCTCGAGTCCTCACAGCACGTCGGTAGCTGTTATATAAAGTTGTACTGGAGTTCAACATTGAACATAGCCTAGAGCCGGAGCAAAGCCGTGTTGTATGCTGGCCCATCACACCTGGAACCGTGGTCATAGAATTTGGTGCAACATGCATCTAATTCGACGCCGTCTCCGAGTTAACCGGGCCAGAGCCCAACAGAGGATCGGTGAGTGTAAAGCCTCATTGCTGGCAGATCGGAGAAAACCTTCAGTTTTGCTACTTTCAAGTGTGCCTGAAGTGCCTCCCGGGAATGCTCAGTAGAAAGGATGGGGTGAAATTTGTCAAAGGACGTAACGAACTGTTCGCGCGGCGTAGCAATATCACGGCGAGCGTGGTGCAAACCATTTCCCATCTTCACAAACAAGATCTGTTAGCATCTTAAAATGTTACAAATATGCCGAATTTCCGTGCCAAACTGAAAGCATTTGTAAAGCCGATTGATCTGGAGCACAAAACAAGAAGCAGAGGTTTGCGCACAATCACCGAGGGTTTTCTAGAGAACTCATCTTTGAAGTGTGTAACATCCTTTCACATATACTGGAGAAAGCAAAGTCATCCGCCGTCTCGAATGGTGATGTCATCCTATCAACGAGTCGGTGTGTTGGAGCCACAGAATCGATGAACACAAGCTCCGGATCAACGGCACAATCGAGCTCAGCCACGGAAGTTCATCTACAGGAGTGGTGGTGCTCTTGATGCCAAAAGGTTCTTTCAAAAGCTTTCGATGAAAGTTCTATAATAATTATGTCCATCTCAAGTTCTGACCAGATAATTTCAGCAACGCATCATGAAATAATGTTATTCGCGCTTCTAGACGCCAGGTGAGCACTAAGAAGAGTCCTAGCTCAAGCAGCGCACTTTGCCTGCGGCACTAATTTACACCCACCACATTCACACCACTAATTCACACCTGGTTCACACCTGGTACGCATTTTCGTTGGACCTGAAAAAGCAGGTTTCCTTCGAGATTCTTCTCTAAACTTGTCTAAATACGACTTATGCTGTAGCGGATAATCTGTATTGGTCTGCGAGTAGCATTGGTACATGTGTAGCGCCTGCCAGCGAACGGCACTCTCTCAGTCGCAGTCAGGCACGACGGTAGTCTGTCAGTCGCAGTCAGGCACACCGTAGGCCTGACGTAGTTTCTGCAGCAGATCTCGCTTTTCCTCCTCTGGCAGAAAGCAGGCTTTCGCCGCGTTGAAGTTCTGTGGAGAATAGACCACACTCTTTCTCATGAACTCTGCTTGACACTGGCTGCTTCGCTTTGACATTACGTTTCTACACTCGCTAGCGGTCATGACATTTATGTGCACTTTTTATTTTGAAGTGATCGCATTCCGTTGGTAAACTGGTACACATCTTTACAGTAACGTTCAATTGTACCACGGGCTGGGAGAAAGCATTTGGGGCATTGCGAACTGAGATCTCGACAACTTTTGACCACTTGCCACACCGCAAAGTTCCATATAGCCTCGTAGGTCATATTCTGTGCTCGCTGTTACGGTGACATTCCTCCGTCGTACGTCCTTTACACGCCTAAGGGAGCCTTCTCCGTGAAAGTGCCAGTTATGCTTTTGATCGGAAAGAAGGGGGGAAAATGCGGCGCTGCCGCACGAGAAGTGAGCCGCGCTGAATTTGTCGAGGAGAGCGCCGTAGCTGGCGTATGCTGACCATGGTGGCGATGTTGGCCTCGTTGAAGCCCATGCGCCTCAGAAGGGCGTATTCGTCCTCCAGGCTTCTCTGCGTGATGGCCGGGTCGTCCAGGTTGGCCGAGAAGCTGGCGCCGTCCTGGCAGAACCTGTGTTCGGGAGCGTGCGATCAGTCGGGCGCCGAAGCCCGTGCCAGGAGCAGAGCGTGCGATCAGTCGGGCGCCGGAGCCCTCCGCCCGACTGACCCAAACGTATTGAACGTTCGTTCGTACCGGAGCCTGTTGCTGAGCGCGATCTGTGACGCGGCCGATTCTGTGTGCGCTAGACCATAGACGTGTCCGCGGCTATACGCTGCTCTATGGCGCTTTTTATCGACGTCTGCGTTTCCACGTCTCCACGCCTCGTCCGCCGCTTTAAATGTACTCGCTTATCACCAGACCTGACATGCCGGGAAATCCCACCACTGCACGGGGTGCTAGGGGATCCCGTACCCATCTCTGCACGAGGTGTTGGGCGTCTCAGTACGCAAAATGTAGGAGGCGGTGGAGGGACCAGCACTTAGCTCCTTACTGCGTGTAGAAATGTCCTATACTTCGCAGCCCGAGTTACCGGGATGCCGGGGGATTCTGTACCCACACCCGCACGCGGTGCCGGGAGGTCCCGTACCCACATCTGCACCGGGTACCGAGAGGTCCCGTACCCACCTCTACACGGGGTGCCGGAAGGTCGCGTACCCACATCTGCACGGGATGCCGGAAGATCCCGTACCCACCTCTGCACGGTGTGCCGACAGGTCCCGTACCCACCTTTGCATGGGGTGCCGGAAGGTCCCGTACCCACCTCTGCACGGGGTGCCGGGTCTCGGTGAGCGGCACAGCGCCGGTCAGGAAGCTCGACGAGGGGCAGCACTCGAAGTGGACGCCCTGGCTGACGCAGCGCCGGTACAGCTCCTCGTCCTCCAGCACGTAGTAACCGTGTCCGATCCGCTCCGCCTGCATCTCGTCAATAGCCTGCAGGCACAGGGGGCGGCGCTGTAGCAGCAGGGAAGGCGCCATTGGCCCCCAGCTGACGGAAAGCTCAAGACTACGCTACGGGTTGATGCGTAGAAATGTGGGTTTCAGAAATCCATTTGCCTCTTTTAGTGACCATCCACTGAGATGGAGGTGTTCGATCGAGTAGAGCCAATGCATGTTTGATATCATTGCTGGGCGGTACAAACGGCTTTTTTAGGTTCGATGCTTGTAAGAAAAATAATTCCCCACTCCTAATTTCGAAAGCCAGGAGATCAAGGCCCTACTTTTATCAAACTTACCCATACACTTTTTGGGCTGTTCCTACGAACCCACAAGAATGCACAAGACAGGGTACAACGTGGGGCGGTTGGTGACACTTGGTGGAGAGTTAGAAGCACGCTGCACAGAACTGACGCGGTCGGGTCAAAATACGAGCCAGCCGCGGCTGTCACGGCTATGGGACCGTCAACCGCTTGCAGACTGGTCAGCAGCATGAGGAACACTGGTGAGCTCTATTGACAGAACCCCGCAAGGTCTGGATGTCTGCATTTCGTTTCCACTCTTTTCTCCAACTGATGTTTCATATGTATTTGCACCCGTCCCCCGGTGTAACACTTAACCTATTTCAAACGCGACCTGTTCGCGCTTCATCCCCTTTTTTGTCCTATCTCTATCTCTGCCCCCCCCCCCCCTACTCTGTTTTGCTCCCTACCCTTATATCGAGCGTGCTTTCCTTCCTCCCTCCCCTTCCCTGTCCATATCTTCTTTGTGTCTGCCACCTCCCCATCCTCCCCTGTTTTGTTCCCCACCCTCGTCCGCCACTTTAAATGTACTCGCTTATCACCAGACCTGACATGCCGGGAGATCCCACCACTGCACGGGGTGCTAGGGGGTCCCGTACCCATCTCTGCACGAGGTGTTGGGATACCGTTACCGATGGCTTCGACCGATGGCTCGAGCGCAAGACCAAGAGGGTGCCTGCCTCCCTGCCTCTCTTTCTGTGCCCGTATCTTCCTCACATCAACCCACTCGCCGCCCCGGTTTCGGCCGGCTTCTGCGTACTGACCAGCTGCACCAGGCCCGGCCTCGCCACCCCGGCTTTGGCCGGCTGCTGCGTACTGACCAGCTGCACCAGCTGCACCAGCTGCACCAGGCCCGGCCTCGCCACCCCGGCTTTGGCCGGCTGCTGCGTACTCACCAGCTGCACCATGCTGGCCGGGCCGGCCTCGCCACCCCGGCTTTGGCCGGCTGCTGCGTACTCACCAGCTGCACCAGGCCCGGCCTCGCCACCCCGGCTTTGGCCGGCTGCTGCGTACTCACCAGCTGCACCATGCTGGCCGTGCCGGCCTCGCTGGCGTGCACGGTGCGGTGGATGCCTCGGCGCGCCGCCTCCTGGAACGTGCGAACCTCGGCCCGCAGCAGACCAGCATTGACGCTCCCTGCTCGAGGAGTCAGATGGTCACTCAGGAGCGGGCTCTGACGTCAGATGGTCACCCGGAGGCGGCCTCTGAACGCTAGATATTCATTCAGGGGCGGCCTCTGATGGTCAGATGGTCTCTCAGAGCCGAAACTGGCAGGACAGGTGATTATTCAGAGGCTGACCTTGACAGATCGCTGACATGTGCAGGTCAGCATGCAACTGGCGAGGAACCTTACGTGAAGCACGGAAGCCAGCGCCATCTACCGCCTCGCCATCTCGCGCACGCACGGCCACGCGTCAGACGCTTCGAACGGATGCTCCCACACACAAGACCGATGACTCGGTACGACTGCCCATCGACTGACCGTCGACTTCGACGGCCGAGGCTTCGTCTCCAGCGATGTCGATGCCGACCACCTGGCCTCGGAACTCGGTGCACATGTCCAGCGTGTCGTCGTAGTTCTCTGGGGAAGACCACGTTAGGTGGGCCGCACCGAACGGTATCAGAGCCTTCCCATAGCTTCATTTGGGTAGCACACAGGACGTGACACGTTCCGAGCCCGTCGCAGTTCGCAGAGGAGCGCAAGAAAAGGTAAGCACGTCGACCGTGTTACGGCAGGATATGTGCGGTTGAAGTGCAACACAACAGTTCAAGTCCGGCAAGGTTATAGGGGGCTGTGTGAAAAATGTTTTGTTTTCACTCGTTTTGTTGCAACATTATTGTGTTGTTTGAAGGCACCTTCATAATTCCGCGACATGTATCCATTGGTGCGCGGAGGCAAAAGCTAACGGAGCGAAATGCAACGTATGATTGATATTGCACAGCTGAGACCGCAGCAACACCAGCACCGGGCGTAACAGCAGCAACACCAACACCGGGCGTAGCAGCAGCAACACCAGCATCGGGCGTAACAGCAGCAACACCAGCACCGGGCGTAACAGCAGCAACACCAGCACCGGGCGTAGCAGCAGCAACACCGACACAACAGCGTAACAGCAGCAACACCAACACCGGGCGTAGCAGCAGCAACACCCACACAGCAGCGTAGCAGCCGTGACCGCACAGGTACGTTATCAGCACCACCGACACCAGTGCCGCAGAAGACACATTATCATCGCACGGGGACAGCACACAGCACCGCCGAAACCAGCGCTGCAGCACCAGCACCGACACCAAGGCAGGTACTCCACAGACAATGGGGCAGCAGCGACACCACCGACACCAGGGCAACTGCAGTATGGCCCACACTGGGGCGGCGCGGCACCATCACCATAGATATCAGGGTAACAGCAACACCACCAGGACTGGCGAAACATAGCAGCAGCGGCGTACTTTTTGCGAAATGAGTTGGTTGGATCTGAGCGGTGGAAAATGGCACAAGATACTCCCAAAAACAGGCCAACAAACGGCTTTCTTCCCAGAGTTGGGAGTAGCCCAAGCTGGTGGCTGGAGCTCCCAAACGGAACGTGAAGCTACACCTCTGCGTGGCAGCCTTATATCATGCACGGATACCATGGGCCCTGTTCATACAGCAGACATAGGTGACACGGAGTGGCGTTATTTGGTCTGCTACGGCTCGGAACACACACTGAGGTAATCATTCCCGTCTGGCGCAACCACGGGATTAGTTTACCCACTGCGCTGAGTCAGACTGCTAGCCGGACGAGCTGTGTGGTCACTGCAGGACGAATCAGCTGACCTGACTTGACCTCACTGGCCGGTCATTAACCCGCTAACCTCAGATGACCCGCTGTCCGTCATGACCCCGCTGACTTGGTGTGAACCCGCTGACGTGGCATAAACCCGCTGACCTGGCATTACCCCGCTGGCCGGTTGTCACCCCGTGGTCTGGCACGAATCCGCTGGCCTGTGATGACCCGCTGACCTGGGATGACCCGCTGACCGATTATGGCCCCGCTGGTCTGGTATCAACCCGCTGGCATGACAGTAACCCACCGACCTGTCATCCTGTCATGACCACGATGGCCTGCCACTACCTTGCTGATCTGGTACGGGTATTCTGATCTTACATGACTAATATGTCACTGACCTGTCATGCCCCGGATGCAGGAGAGCAGGAGACGGGCGGTGACGCCGAACTGACGCTCCCCACGCGCCATGCCACGCATTACCGCTTCGGTGACCTGGCGAGCGGTGATCTGACCCCCCGGTCCCACCAGGAGGTGTGGGCTGAGGCGCGCCTCCGTGTACAGCACCGCCTGGCGCGCCTCGTCCTCCACAAACTCGTATGCGATACGCTCGATGGCGGCCAGGTCACCGCTGATGGCAGAGGTCAAAGATCACTTCTGATGACAGCCGTCAGAGGTCACCCCCTGATGGCAACAGTCAAAGCTGCCGTCACAAGGCAAAAAGCCGTATCTCCGAGTTTTTACGATCATAAAGTTGCTCAGAAAGACAAAAAAGGGGTTTCTCCCATATTGAAGGGCAAGCACAGGCAAGGGCAAAAATACACCATTCTGACCGCGTTTACATGGCCAATCCTAAGATAACGTTTTTGAGACGCTTAAACGTAAGGTTTTTAAATTAAGACGCAAAAATGTTTTGCCTTGCGGAAAAAGTCGTCACCCATGGGCCAATCTGGCAGGCAAAGATCCGTATGTGTCAAAAA
This sequence comes from Pollicipes pollicipes, assembly GCF_011947565.3. NCBI lineage: Eukaryota > Metazoa > Arthropoda > Thecostraca > Pollicipedomorpha > Pollicipedidae > Pollicipes > Pollicipes pollicipes. The sequence goes on along the minus strand of NW_023596576.1, from coordinate 45,762,576 downwards.
GCCGTATCTTGGAGTTTCTCGACTGAGTCATGGGGTGGACTTCGCAGGCAAAACGCTGTATCGCTTAACCCTGTACATATTTTACACTGCGTGGGGATAATAATGATTCGAGATATAGGTGAAAATAATGCTTCGGTGTTGAATTGAGAGACAAAAATCGCCGGGCCCGATGACCCGTACCCAACATGGCCCGGCCTGGCCTACCAGGAGTTTTGGGAAGTGATAAACACCGGATCTTGTGACCGTTCTCTTCATACAATGCTTTACGTTAGGTAAGGTCACGTCCGGTACTTGCATTTGTTTGCACTTGGGACCCCGAATCCAAGCAGAATGCTGCATTTCGGGCGTGGGGTTTCTTAGTGCATGGGTCTGAAAATGTCGCCAGATTGCCAGCTCCAGCGGAAGCTGAGGAAAGAATGTCTCATACCTATCGAATGTATTGCCAACAGATGTAAGCATTAAGCAAATGCAATGACACCGCAGGCAACCTGATAACCATAAAATGTATCACTCACTGCCACTGAGCCTCATCACCTTTCTGCCATCAAGCCCCAGAATGCATCAAACGGAACCGCCTTCACATGTTCCGCTCCTGAACGGAACACCTAACTGATGCTGATGGAAAAGTCTGGTAACAAGCGGTGTTACAGAAAAAAACAGATACACAAACTACATCACAAAACCATACCCAAAATAACAGATCCACAGCCGACGTGCGTTGCAGTATTAGGAGCTTCGAATGGAAGGAGCAGTTATCAAACACGTCCAGGGTCATCAGGAGTCCTGTATGATTCGCTTAGTCGCTCAGCTCCCGAGCGGACGAACCGGTCAGGCTCTCCCAAAAGGCACGCCTCTGTGGCGGCAGCAGTGGGAGGAGCTGCTGCTTCAATGTCTCCAGCTTTGCTCTGTTGACACCGCGCGGACGCATCTTTGCCGCTGGCTGTTCCCGTGGGAAGAATGTCGTTTTTGCTAGGTCGAACGCACGCCAGCTGTTGGATGAGTGGCTTACTTTGGTGAACACCAGGTCCTGGCCACGGCGAACCTGGATCGCCTTGCATGAGGCCAGATATAGTCGGCAGTTTTCCTCCGTTAGGAGCTTCAGCTTCTGGGCACTCACGCCACTTGTGATGTTGAGGAAGTCATTAGGCTTCATCTCGATCACCTTCGACGAGTCTTCGATAACGGTTGTAAAGTCCTCCATGTCTGCCACCACTCTACGACGCTTCAGGCTCTTGTTGCAGACCTGGTGGACTGCGTCCGCCGACATCGAAGTGTGGCCCTTTTGGAGGAACTTGAGGGTCACCTGATTCAGCATCTTACCAGGCTTGTTGACGGCCTGCATGAGGCCTGTAATAAGTATCCCATTTTTGTTCTGCCCGGAACAATTATCTAGCCAAATCGTGATGGCCTCCACATCTCGTTGCAGCTCGATGTACCGAACGAAGGCGGAACATACGTCAGCCGCGTCCCGCCCCGCTGTACCCTCATGCCACACGATCGAAACAGCCTTCGGCTCTCGTTTGCCGAGCGGTGCAAACGTCCCGTTGTAAACCACAAGTCGAGACGTGGATATGGCGACTTTGTGCGGGAGCTGTGGCAGAAGGAAGATCCGCATCATATCTGCGGACACGACAAGCTCATTGTCTTCCCACACTCGTTCTGCGTCTTCCTTATAAGCGATCCGCGCCTCGTTTCTGTGCTTGATGTGCTGGATATGAGCTTGGCAGTCAAGACACGTCCCGTCGTTGTCCCTGCACGTATGCAGTGAATGTGCCGCGCATTCGGCACATTCCTCGTTACCAAGTTTTGTGAACCCTATGTTCATTTCAGCCATGGTTCGACGATATCTTGTTTCTGAGCATATGTTGGTGACATGCATTTCTTGAAAATGTTTGAAGAGTATGGCTGTATTCAAATCCGGAGGCAGGTACCGCCGCTGCGGAGCGTGCAAATACCTATAATGAGGAGCAACTGGCTTAAATGGCATGATGTGATGCTCGATGATTGCGCTGTCCAATTTGTTTCTTGGGGTCTTCCCTCCTCTGCGATCCATGGGGGCTGCTGGCTGAGAAGTGATACTGGCGAGGACTGGCTTGTCATTGCCGTTCTTAAAGCTCAAAGTTGCCAGGAAGAATATTTTGCATACGGCAACAGCTTCGGTGCCAACCGGGAGATGCCACCGAAGGACTCGTCTTCTTTTGTTTTCTTTTTGCTCATCTCCTGATTTCGACCCGCTGACCCGATCCGTTACGTAACGACGGTACCACGTACGTCTAGCTGGCCGCGACAGTGAGTTTACTGCAGTATTGATCTCTTCTCGCACATTTTCCGGAACTCTCCGACCACATTTCAGCTGGCAGGTACCCTCTTTGCAGCCCACTGGCGCTGACAGGAGCAGATGCTTGGTTTTGAAGCCCTCAGTTTTGTTTTGAGGAGTTCGTGCCCGTTGTCTTTTTTTAACTTTCGTATGGCCAGCGTCCCGGTCGTGCAAGTCTAGGCCAAAGTTGTGGGCTTGTGGGTCCGGGAGGCCTGCGTCCGGGGCTTGCATGTCTGCGAGGCCAGCGTCCGGGTCTTGCAGGTCTAGGCCAGCGTCGGGGGCTTGCAGATCCGGGAGGCTAGCATACGGGGCTAGGTCTGAGAGGCCAGCGTCTAGGGGTTGCAGGTCTATGAAGTTACTGTCTGTGGCTTGCATGTCTAGGAGGTTAGTGTCCTGTTCGGTATGGATTGGTTCTGAGCGCAATGACACATGTGGACTGGAAGTGACGGCAGGACAGAATTGGGCAGCTTCGTTATGACGTGCGTTTGACCGTAGAGATGGGAGCGCTCTGGCTGTCACTGGTGTTGTTTATGGCAGAGAAAAATCTACCGAATGATTACTATCAAACAATACTGACATGCTACGAGTAACCAGGACAGCTCACTTGAACCATGGGGGATGTCTGGCGAGGCGCACATCTCAGAGCCCCGCGCAGTCCACTGTAACAGTTGCTGGCAGAGTAGCCTCGGCGACCGCTAGAGTGGCGGCGGCGGTATCGGCAGGGTGGCGGCGGCGGTAACTGGTAGAGTGGTGGCGGTATACCGGCAGGGTGGCGGCGGCGGTAACGGCAGAGTGACGGCGGTATCCGGGCAGGGTGGCAGCGGTATCCGGCAGGGTGCGGCAGTGGCGGCGGTGGGTCCGCAGGGTGGCGGCGGTATCCGGCAGGGTGGGGCGGCAGTACCGGCAGGTGACGGCGGTATCCGGCAGGGTGGCGGCGGGTATCCGGCAGGGTGGAGGCGGCGATAACTGGTGAGTGGCGGGCCTTGGCAACCGGTTAGCGGGGTCACGCTAGTGCCTGGCGGAGGCTGGCTCCGGTACGCGATAGTGGGGTGATAGAGGCCGGAAGGGTGGCACAGGTAGACAGGCTGGCAGCAGTTGCCCGTTGGAGGGCCGGTAGGCATGCAGGTTGGGACGAAGCTGCGTTTTCGCATCAGGGATGGATATGAAATGCGAAAACACACCAGATGTTCAAGGCTGGATGCTGTTGACCTCAACCAACCAAGTGAACACGAGAGGTTGGGAAACAGCTGGCCGGTCGGGGGTGAACGAATATAAAAACGCCAGGGGACAGTGGTGTGCGAACTTTCAAGAACTGTCCGCAAACACCAAACCTCGGATGTTAGAAAATTTATGCCAGTTTTAACAGGCTGCGCAACAATCCATCTATGTCATAACACGATCAAAACAAGTAGAGCAAATCGTGTAGTGCGACTTGAAGCATGCGCAAGAATCGCATAGTTTAATGCGTACCAGCCTAACTAAGATGTCGTGGGTTCTAGTTCCCCTTATTGGCTCTCAAACAATAGACAAAATTTATTGTGTCTCATACCTGATGCGATTTATGTGCACTTTGGCCTCTCCGCAGTGGACACGCTAACGGTAAGCGGCCATGCTCTGCAAAAGTAACAATACGCTATACGGAATGCTACTCGTGGTTAGTTGAGAGAGAGAGAGAGCGAAGGAGAGAGAGAGGAGAGAGGAGAGAGGAGCGAGGAGAGAGAGGATGAGAGAGAGAGAGAGAGAGAGAGATGATATATATATATATATATTATATATATCACTATCTATATCTATAAATATTATATATATAATGAGAATGAAATGAAATCCTAGAAATATGTTTACAACGAGCGGGTTTACATTAACAAAACGAATTGGTGGCGTTGCTGTAAACGCGGATACATTGAACTGGATGCAGTTGACATTTCCTCAAGAAAATGTTAGAACACCAAAGCCTGCTGCGTTCCGCATCACCTATTTTTCCAAGTAAACCATATCACAGCCATGTGGCAAGAGCTGCTTACCGAGAGCCAGGGCAAGTTAGACTGAAAACTTATGCATGATAGCGAAAGCGCGACAACCTGGGAGGGGGGGGGGGGGGCAACGAGGACGAGGACTGAGCCACAAACTTTGAAAATGTATCATTGGACGTACCGGCACTTCCGAAAAAGTGACCATGAATGGTTTGTCGCCCCCCCCCCCCCCAACTTGGGAGGAATTCCGCTCCCCCTGGCAGGACAGGCTTCGTACGAATGCAAAATGTGTCTTAAGCGTGTCAAGACTGATGGGTGAATATCAAACAGAATGTTTGTTAGGTGAATAGTATCGGTCATCACTTACCGAATGCCAGACGACGCTTCTTTGCTGCAATCGTCCCGGTCCAGTATTTGCCGTTGTGTCTCAGTCGCACTCTGCCTCCAGCCTCCAGCGTTGACCCAGGCATTGGTCGCAGATCAGAAATAGCAACATAGTGCCATTCCCCGAAAGATGTGTCATCCCAATCTACTCTAACCACTCGTCGTTTTTTCCTTTTCTTTTCGTCCATGGTTGGTTCACTTAGGTCAAATTGGGTCAAATTGAAATATTTAAATTCTGGTTAAAACTCAATCAGACAACTAGTGGCCAAGTTGTTCCGTCTTACGCGGGCTAGCCGAATCTGGCAATACGTCAGGTTTCGGAACGAGGAGTAGGCAGTTTATGTGATGGAGCAGAGGCGTAGCCAGGATTTTTACGGCGCGGGGCGAGGTGATGTTCAGCGATAAATCACGGTGATTTTAACCCTGTGTGAGGAATCATCTTTGCTACTCACAGAAACATCCAGGCCTCGGGGATCCCAGCTTGGGCCCCTTGCTCCCCCCCCCCCCCCCCGATCCCTGGCTGCGCCTCTGTAATTATTCACGTGCAACCGGCAGCACGCGCAATCGTCACGCAGCCGTAGTACTGCTTCTGAGAATACGTGTTTTTTTGCGACTGAAAATGCACTGGTATCGGGAGCGCTTTTGGCAGGCAAAAAGCCGTATGCCCCATGTTGTTCGGATGCGGCTTTTTACCTGACGGAAGACTCCTCTTGCGGACCAAAGCACAGTGAACAAAGAGCCGCATGTGCCCTGTGCAGTAGATACGGCTTTTTGTCTGGCTGAAATCGTACTTGCGGCCTTTTGCCTGCCGTGCATCATTGTCACTTAGCGCGATGCGGATTTTTGACAGATCATATACACTTATAATTCGAAATACAAAACGCGCGTAAGTGTATGCTCGCCACCATCAGAGGCGTCTTCGCGAAAGCTTCAAAATGACACCAAAAACGAAAAATCGATCATAATCGAGTTACGGCTTTTTGCCTTTTGACGGCAGAAAGGTCCTCCTGATGACAGAGGTTAGAAATCACCACTGATGACAGCCGTCAGAGGTCCCCCTGATGACGGAGGTCGGAGGTCCCCCCTGATGACAGAGGTCAGAGGTCACCCTTGATGACAGCGGTCAGAGGTCAACCTGCCGCCAGCGTTCGGCTGCCGCTTCTGGTGAAAGTAGGCTGGTTCGTCTCTGGCGACAGTGGTCAAAAGGTCAGCCCTGATGGCGGCGGTCGAATATCAAACTTTTTATACGTGGGTTTTTCGATAAGAATCGTCTAAAACGGTCCGAAAACATATTGCAGAGACGAATCCGTTAGGAGAAAAGGTATTGCAGTGCTGAATCCGTTGAGAAAGAGGTTCCGTGGGTCAGTGGAAATCCCCGATCTGGCTCATTCTAAGACTATGGCTGGTTGCATCTGTAGTCCGGTACCCTCAATGGTGACCATCTCAATTTGCGATCCGTCCCGGAACCACGTGAGGCCTATAAATGCAAAGCTGCCTGCGACAGCACACATGTGAGAAGTTCACGCAGTCTGCATTTCTCCCGACACTACAAGGACCGTGTGCCACGAGGCCGAAGTACACCTGCATTGCTTTTCGCTATTTTTGAGCGTTATTAGAGGTAATTGTTGGCTTTTATGGAGCGGTTTGGTTGCGGCGAGGCCTGTCCACAAGCGTACGTAAAAAATGACGAAAATATGGTCACGTGACATGAATAGAAAAAGAAGCAAAAACTGGAAGTACACTAGTAGTTCACTACACTTAGCATGGACGCAAACACGCACACATGCACGTAAGCACGCACCGATAGGCTGGAGAAATCTTGACACTCTCAAAGAAAATCTTTAATTTATCCACAATGCATTTGGATCCACATCCGAAAGAATTCCTCATTCTCCCAATTCTTTAATATAGCCTAACATTCGGTATAAAGCAACGATCACGCGTCGACGCCGGCCAAGTGCCACGTCTCCAATGCTTTGCACTGGGCCGAATACCCAAAAACCCCATTCATCATTAATGCGTAGTAGACATTCACTCACACAATGGCTGGTGAAATCCATCGAAATTTTTCGAGGAAATGTGCCAAATCCCGAGGCGAATGAATTTGCAGAGCTTCTTCCAGATCTTTCAAGCTGCCGTTTCCAGGTAGAAGCAACTTTTTCTGTCTGAAAGCAAATGGTCACCTTGGATGGTCATTATTTCACAAGGCATTTAACCAAGCATTTTGTAAAACATTTCACACCTTTCCCCTTGCCGTTGCTGGGGGGCGGGGCAGGGTTAACAGTTTAACACGTTTCCAAATGTCTTTAGAATCGGCCGAGAGGTGGGCTCATTCAGATCACGGCAAAAACTGCTCAAACCCCCGGATCGTGCGAACCAAACACATGACAACTTGCTCGCCCGGTAGTCACTGATGACGTCACAGATTATTTTGAATGTCACAGTTGCGCTCATGCTGGTCTTAAGGGATTGGAACCAGCAAAAACAACGACTATATCTTTTATTAGAGCGAGGCCAATACTGCAATTGTAAAATGTACCTTATCAGCTCTACAGAGGTAGAACGACTTAAAAAAACTTACCACTTCTGTACTTTTTAGTTCAGGTAACGGCATCGCACTGTTACGTCATCAATTACCTATATCCACTGCAGTTATGCAACTAGCATCCGTAGGGCACGTGCAAAACCTTAGAGTTCCAGATCCTCGTGCATTTCCAAAAACCAACGAAGTGCCGTCAAAAAGGATGGCACTGACATCGGAATTAGTACATGCTGCGACCGTGTGCACTATCCAAATGATTTTTTTGGCACTTGATCTGTCTGTTACAGTAAGTTTATCTATGGCCGGGGCGTGGCTCTGTGAGCCGTACACAGGCTTACCTGCTCAGCTCCCAGACGGTGGAGGGGCGGACGGCGCCATCCAGGTGCACGTGGAGGTGAACCTGTGGCCGGAGGGCATCCCTGCCGGTCATGCCATGGCGCGGTGCCACGTGACCAGCACGGCTGAAGCAGTGCTGTTGTATCTGTGTAGTTTTCATCAGACGATTTCGTGGTTTCGTGGACAGGCCAGAAAAGCGTACGTAGCCATGAAACCGGCTCGGAAATAAGGCAATAGCTGCGAACAGCTGACCTTCAGGGGTCATTGTGCCATCGCTCACAATAACCAGAGTTCGTTTACAATCTGTCTTTGACAATGGGTGCTTAGCATTGTTTTAGGTGCAAAAAATAACAACTCAGATCGCCATTACTCTTTGCTTTGAAGCTGAAGTGAACAAAACATGGCGGTGTTTACTCCCGCACTAGCCTGGCCACGTGGCCCCGAGCCAACTCCAGATGCGTCGTCGACGTTTGTTTTCCTTCTGTTCCTGTGAGAACGGATGTCATAATGTGGCTGAATTCCACACCGCAGGGACCCAGCCCGAAGTTGCGGTTGAACATATCAACATGGGTCTTGCTCCTAGCAACAAGATACAAAGCCCCAATCCCGCGGAGAGAGGGACGTTGAACAACCGAAGTCGCGCATGCGCACTCGGACGTTTGTAATACGAGGAGCTTCATGAAGTTAATTCGGCGCGATAATTCTACGGTATGTCAAGAGTCGCGCTGCGAAAACATACGCTTCAGACTCCATCGACGACGCAGACGCGAGAACCACGTGGCCAGGGGAGCGGAATTGAGTCTCCAAGTGTTTGAACACTTGAGCTTTTAGCTCTATGGGTGGGAACTAGAAAGAAATAACGAAAATTGATGTCTCCCTACCACCTTCCGACAAGATGAATTCGGAATCCCACTTAAGGATTCCGGTGCCCACGGCGTATCAAGTGCATTTAGTGCTCTATGTGGCATTTTTATATTTTTAATCGCTTCACCTGATCATCTGTGTGTACACGTTTGACAACATTGGGTCTCACTTAAGTTGTGGGGGACAGTCCCCCCTCGCGCTTTACAGGTTGCGTGAGACGCGTCCCTGCAGTGTTAAACCCCAGGAATATCAAACCACGTTGGTGTCCGGTATGCATAGCTAAAACCCAACAAGGCAAAAGACTGCACATGACATGGGATCTGTAACTCCAGGGCGTATGACAATTGGTGAAGAATAACAGGCCATCGAAGTTGGAACAGATCTAGCGCAAGAGGTTCTGCAGCTGTGTAAAACCATTTCTTGGTGAGCAATTGCCTCCGCGACAGTGCCAAAGTCGGATGTGCGCACTTCAAAAGGCCGGCGATAAAACATGTTGTTTTGTCTAGGATGGACGGCAGATTCTGGGTAAGAAAGCATACGTCTCGGATAACTGAAATGCCGTCATTTTGCACGCTGTCTTTGGCCGTAACACTATAGCTTCAACACTGACATAATGAAAGGAACACTGCCTTGCATTCGCCTCCCAAGGATCCAATGCTGAGGTGCAAAAGTTGCAAAACATCACGGCATCAAGAAAAACTTCCGGACACAACGAAACACCCAATGAATCAGAAACAGATGCTCGACCCACTTCAGTGCATGTTGACTCCATTTCTTAAGGAAAGGTTAAGTCCGTTCAAACGATCCTACTACAGCCGATGGGAGAACAAGAACAAAGCCATAAAACACAGCTGGCAACACATTAACATGCAGTGCACGCGCAGATCATTTCACCTTAACATCCCAGCACACAACCACTCCATCTTTGACCACAGCTACCAATGACGGCGAATATATGACCAGCATCGCAACAGCGGACTATCGGCGACCGGCCATCCCACGCACAGACGGCTACATACCCGACACTTGACGGTGGGGCTGATCACTTCAGTGACGTTCATGACGGCGGCGGGTGGTGACCTCACTGGCAGGGAGCGGCACCAGCTCTGCCAGCGCCCGCCGCCGGTTAGCCTGCCCGTCCCGCCTCCGGATACGTAGCGCCACCACCTGACGCAATCAGAGCCGATAGACGGGTAAGAGGAAGTTATCAGAACGGCCCGGGGTCGCCGGTGGTGACAGCGGACAGCGCGCGACGCACAGATTGACGGCTGACGCCGCCGCCAGCCGACCACGGCCTAACAACCAGGCGTGCGTTATCTCAGTCGTTTGTACTGGCGTCTGTCCGTGACCGACCTAACAACGCGTTTCAAAGTTTTGCATTCAACAACAGGAAACAAGACCATCTGTGCGTTTAATCTAACTGCATGTTTGTCATTGGCATCACCAGCACGCTGCACATACACGTGACGACGCTTCCAGACCATTCAAATTATGTCGTCCAGGGGTGTCACGTGATACATTCTCGGGGCTATGGGAACGGGAGCTGAGCTCGCCCCCTCCCACTCACCCAGTCGCTGTGAACAAAATGGGAATGTGGGGCAAAAAAATGCAGAAAAGATTACTCAACTATTGGTGTGCTAGGCACCTAGACGCGCTACTAGTTGGACCATGCTGATTTTGTACTAAACTGTACTTCAGATATTTGACAAGTGTTCACTTAATAACGCCTGGGTCGGGATACTGGACGACTGACTGCATCGTGCGGCAGCTTTTTGGAGTACACATTGGCCACGATAAAAAATAGTCATGTTCCGGTGAGTAATGGCAGGCATAGTCGTTGCACAATTGTGCCTGGTTGAATTTGACGGCCAGTTAAATGGCAAAACACGATCAGCAACGGCGGTGGCCAACAGTGTACCCACACCCACCAAGTCGTGACAACAAAACGAGCTCCAGATGGCCCTCGGGTGGTCCAGGATACACAACAGCTGAACCTGCTGCAGGTAGCTGACCGTCCGGTCGGCTATTCCGCGATGATGTGCCCCGTCTCAACCTGCACCCTGCCGGGGGTCTGAGACAACTGCGCTCGTCTGGGGGGTGGGGTATTTGACTTCCCTCTCAAATATTCACTTCTCGATGTGCGAGAAGAACAGACGCTGTTGCTGAGTTCTAGTCAAATGATGAAAAATGAGTGCCAAATGTTCAAACTCAAGTTAAATGTCAGGTCACCAGATGTATCGAAATGTACACGTTGTCGTTCTGATACATGCAGGCAAAATATATGTTGATACGTCAAAACGGATATGAAGAGCATGGAGGTAAGCAATTAAATTGTGTGGAGTACATTCCGCCCATTTCTATTCCCCCACAAGGATCAGGTCATATCAGTTCACGGTTCAAAATTAGTCTACAAGTAGCTTACAAGATGCTTTTTCATTTTCTTTCACAATACTCTTCTGCCTCAGCTTATTTTATTATGTGCAGCTGTAAGAAAAAAAACATTTAAGACACAAAAATACCACTTAAGGCTTAGCTAGATGTCGACTGAGGATGAAAGCTTGGGTGAAATCTATAAATCACCAAGTGAGAAAATGAAGTACGTATATGGCTTAAGTGACAAGAACAATTATTTTCTGTTACAATTATTCAAAAAATGTGTATTGCACACCTGCAAGTACCCAAATCGCATAGCTTTGTTACACAGTATACCTAGTCTCTTCAGGATTCTTCAAGTACTTCACCTTTTTTAGAAGAAAAATCTCCACCGCGAGCGTTTTGTGAGCAGTACGAAATGGGCACGACCAGCTCGCGTTAGCACAATTGCCCAACTTGAAAATCATACAACCCAGACAACATCTTTAGCCGCAAAAATAACGAGCAGGCAATTAGCATTATTCACTTCGTCGCTTCGATCATTGCTACTCACAATGCTCGCATGAGCGCCTATCATCTTCAAGAAATTACCATCTGACATAATAATTTCGGCAACAAACCAGTAACGTGATTTTTAACACACAGACAGCAGACGATTTATAGCACGTACTTAAAGGGCAACCTAAGCATCAAATCATGGACATACGAGGAACCAAGAATAGTATCCCAGTTCTGCACATTCGTGTCTCGAATTATCTGTTGGTGCGCTGAGCATTCGCACATAACATAATTTTGATCATTATTATCAAATATGCGATAACTTAAGGCACATCGCGCGCAGCCCAGAAAGGCGCCTACACTCTTACCATATCATTGCACTTCTTTCTACTTCTTACTTTATTATTGCACTCCTAATTTATTTCCAGTTGTGAAGCTTTAATTGATATTCCCAAACAGACAACACAGAGAAAGAGCCAACAACGTCGGTTGAACTGAAGCATATCCAGCAATCTTAAAAAACGGACCAACCCACGGGAACCTAACACCGAAGCCAATCCAACGGTACGGTACATTAACGTCTATTAGCGCAGTGTACCTCATACACGAGTCCGGATAATGCGATTCACACTCATTAGAACCAAACACACCGTGACGACAATGTCGCTTAAGGTACAACACTTAGGTTCAATTTATATGAATACTCCGCTGCCGTGAGATGTTGCCATCATGTCGTGCGGAGGGACTGTCGTAGCACCCTCTTAAAGTAGTGCACCTCTTGTACAATTCCAACGAGCGAGGCCTGAAATCGCTCAGACATCCAGAGACATACTCTGCCGAGATAATATGCCAACAGTAATCCTAATGAAACGGACCAAGCCCCGGGAAAATAAGACTGAAGCAAGGCCAGCGTTTTCGGTACGGTACATATACGTCTATTAGCGTAGTGCACCTCACACACGAGTCCGGATGATGCGATTCACACTTATTAGAACTTAACACATCGTGCTGATGTGGAACTCCAAGACCTCGGTCCGATGAATAAGACTCATGCATTGCCGTGAGATGTTGCCATCATGTGGGGACGGACTGAAGTAGCACCCTCTTCAGGTAGTACACCTCCTGTATAATTCCAATTGGCGATACCTAAAAACCGCTCTGACATCCAGACATACTCTACCGAGATAATATGCCAATAGCGATCCTAATGAAACGGACCTAGCCCCGGAAATCGAGGACTGAAGCAAAGCCAGCGTTTTCGGTACGGCACATATGCGTCTATTAGCGTATACGTGCCGTACCGGAACATCCAAACCGTACCTGACTTCCAAAGACATGCTCTACCGAGAGAATATGATAACAACAATGCCAAAGTAATAAGCCAAGCCCCGGAAACCGAAGACCGAAGTAAATCCCACGTTTTCAGTACGGTACATATGCTTTAATGGGCGCATTGCACCTCATCCACGGGTCCGGATAATGCAATTCACACTTGCTATAAATAAATACGTCGTGCGGACATTGTCGGTTGTTACAACGCTTCGGTTCAATGAATAAGACCCATGCAATGTCGTGAGATGTTGCGATCATGTGCGGACGGACTGCAGCACCAGCCCCTTAGAGTAGTGCACCTCTTGTATAATTCGAATTGACGAGACCTAAAAACCGCTCTGACATCCAAATGCACGCTCTACCGAGATAATATGCCGACAGCAGCCCCAAGGAAATAGGCCAAGCCCCGCAAACCGAAGACCGAAGCAAAGCCAACGTTTTCGGTACGGCACATATACGTCTAATGGCGCGGGGCACTTGAAACACCATTCCTTATAGTTCGATTCACACTTACTAGAAATTAACCCGTCGCCGCGACAATGTCGTACTTCGGTTCAATGAACAAGACTCATGCATTGCCGTGAGATATCATCATCATGTTGCGCGGACTGACCGTAGAAGCAGCCCCTTAAAGTAGTGTACCTCTCGCATTATTCCAGTTGGCGAGATCTGAAAACGCTTGTGGCATCCAAGAACATTCTCTACCGAGATAGTACTCTCGTGTATAAGGTGCGCTGCGCTTATACACATGTATGCACCATACCGAAAACGTTGGCCTCGCTTCAGTCTTCGGTTTCCGGGGCTGTCAAAGCGGTTTTTAGGTCTCGCCGATTGGAATTATACAAGAGGTGTACTACCTGAAGATGGTGCTACTGCAGTCCGTCCTCACATGATGGCAACATCTCACGGCAATGCATGAGTCTTATTCATCGGACCGAAGTCTTGCAGTTCCACCGACATTGTCAGCACGATGTGTTTAGTTCTAATAAGTGTGAATCGCATTATAAGGAATCTAGTTTCAGGTGCCCCGTACCAATAAACGTATATGTACTGTACCGAAAGCGCTGCCTTCGCTTCGGTCCTCGGCTTCCGGGGCTTGGCTTCTTTCTTTGGGGTTCATGTCGGCATATTATCTCGGCAGGGTATGTCTTTGCACATCAGAGCGGTTTTTAGGTCTCGCCAATCGGAATTATACAACAGGTGCACTACTTTAAGAGGGTGCTACTGCAGTCCGTCCGCACATGATGGCAACATCTCACAATGCATGGGTCTTATTCATTAAACCGAAGTGTTGTAACTGAATGGACATTGTCCGCACGACGTATTTATTTCTAGCAGATGTGAATTACATTATCCGGACCCGTGTATGAGGCGCACTGCGCCAATTAAAGCACATGTACCGTACTGAAAACGTGGGATTTATTTCGGTCTTCGATTTCCGGGGCTTGGTCCGTTTCTTTAGGATTGCTATTGACATATTATCTCGGTAGAGTATGTCTGGATGTCAGAGCGGTTTTTGGGTCTCGCCGATTGGAATTATACAGGAGGTGTACTACCTGAAGAGGGTGCTACTTCAGTCCGTCCCCACATGATGGCAACATCTCACGGCAATGCAGGAGTCTTATTCATCGGACCGAAGTCTTGGAAGTTCCACCGACATTGTCAGCAAGATGTGTTAAGTTCTAATAAGTGTGAATCGCATTATCCGGCTCGTGTGTGAGGTGCACTACGCTAATAGGCGTATATGTACCGTACCGAAAACGCTGGTCTTGCTTCAGTCTTAGCTTCCCGGGGCTTGGTCCGTTACCCTAGGATTGCTGCTGGCATATTATCTCGGCAGAGTATGTCTGGATGTCAGAGCGATTTCAGGCCTCGCACGTTGAAATTGTACAAGAGATGCACTACTTTAAGAGGGTGCTACGTCAGTCCGTCCGCACGACATGATGGCAGCATCTCACGGCAGCGGAGCATTCATATCAATTGAACCCAAGTGTTGTAGCTTAAGCGACATTGTCGTGACGATGTGTTCTGTTCCAATAAGTGCGAATCGCGTTATCCAGACTCGTGTATGAAGTGCACTAATAGACGTTAATTTACCGCGCCGAACACGTTGGCTTGGCTTCGGTGTTGGGTTCCCGTGGCCTGGTCCGTTTTTTAAGATTGCTGGAAATGCTTCAGTTCAACCGACGTTGTTGGCTCTTTCTCTGTGTTGTCTGTTCGGAAATATCAATTAAAGCTTCACAACTGGAAATAAATAAGGAGTGCAATAATAAAGTAAGAAGTAGAAAGAAGTGCAATGCTAAGGTAAGAGTGAAGGCGCCTTTCTGACCTGCGCGCCATGGGCCGTAAGTTATCAAATATTTGATAAAAATTATCAAAATTGTTATGTACGAGGGTTAAGCGCACCAACAGATAATTCGAGACGCGAATGTGCAGAACTGGGATACTATTCTTGGTTTCTCGCATGCCCGTGATTTGATGCTTGGGTACGTGTTATAAATCGTCTGATATCTGCGTGTTAAAAATCACATTACTGGTTTGTTGCCGAAATTATAATAGTGTTAGATGGTAATTTCTTGAAGATAATAGGCGGTCATGCGAGCACTGTGAGTAGCAATGGTCGAAACGACAAAACGAATAATGCTAATTGCCTGCTCACCATTTTTGGTGCTAAAGATGTTGTTTGGGTTATACGATTTCCAAGTTGCAATTCCTCATGCAATTCTGCTAACGTGAGCTGGTTGTGCTCGTTTCGTACTGCGCATAAAACGCTCGCGGTGGAGATTTTTCTTCTTCTAAAAAAGGTGAAGTACTTGAAGAATCCTGTCCCTTCGACACCTGTAATGACTGTAATGACTTGTAATGAATGTATGTGTAACAGACTGAGAACATGCATGTTTATACATGAAATTATACGCTATCAGCAGACTTGTGCCTGGTTCCCAAGATTTCTTCCCGGGAACCGGTTCCTGGTTCCTGGTTCCGTAGAAAGAAGTGCAAGTAGAAAGAAGTGCAATGATAAGGTAAGAGTGTAGGCGTGATAACCTAATGATGTGACGTCACTGGCATTCGACTGTGTATGGTGTCACTTGTGATCAGATTTTACGGCCTCTTTTGGGCCGACGAAAGGTCATACGACATTAACTGAAGATGTGACGTCACTGGTACCCAAATAAAATTCAGGCGGGACAGGCCATGCTTCATCTTTACCTTTGGTACCTGTCCATTGCAAGCATTTGAATGCTGAAGGAAGGCTCTGCCGAATTACCTGAGTGTGTAACGTCACTAACCATTAATTTATATAGACTGCTTTGAACCCACCGTAAGCCACACCACATCAGCTGACCATATGACGTCACCGGTTTTCGTCTAGATGTCATGCGCAACAGACCAATGCTCTATCTTTGCCTTTCGTACCCGTTTACTGCAAGCATTCGCGTGCTATATCAAGGTGATGCCGAACCATCTGAGTGCGTGACGTCACTGGTCATGAGTTTATACAGGCTCACTTGGGCAGCCCAATGCAACAAAGCATCATATCCTGTGAAGCATCGCGGGATGATATGACGTCACCGGTATTCGACTCAGCATCAAGCGCAACAGGCCACGTTCCATCTTTACCTTTCGTACCTGCCTACTGCAAGCATTCGCGTGTTATATCACGTCAATGGTTAAGAGTTCTTACGGGCTCTTTTCAACCCCCTATATGGTATAATGCTTCAGCTGACGATATGATGTCACTGGTGTTCGACTTAACATCAGGCACAACATGTCATGTTCCAACCTTGCCTTTCGCACCTGTTAAAGTATTGGCGAGCCTAATGATGGCTCTGTCGAATCACCTGAGTGCGTCGTCATGAGTTTTTACAGGCTATTGTTGGCCGAGTGAAAGCCATAAGGCATCATCTAACGATATGTCGTCACTGGTAATCCACTAAGTGTGTGACGCCATTGGTCATGAGTTTCCCCGGGCCTTTTTGGGCCGACTTAAGGCCATTAGGCATCAGGTAACGATATGACGTCACTGGTATTCAATTACGCATCAGATACAATATGTCAAGTTTCATCTTTACCTTCCGCACCTATCTACTGCAAGTATTCGCGCGCCACATAAAGGCTCTGCCCAATCACCTGAGCGTGTGGTGTGACTGGTTATGAGTTTACGCGGGTTTACTCGGGCTGACTGAAGGACATCAAGCATCATCTGGCGATGTGACGTCACTGGTATTCAACTTAACACCAGGCGCGACAGTCCATGTTCGTCTTTACCTTTCGTACCTGTCTATTGTAAGCATTGACATGCTTAAGGAAAGCTCTGTGAAATCTCCTGAGTGTGTAATGTCACTGGTCATGAGTTCTTTATGGGCTGCTTTTTTGTACCTATAGGGTACAAGACATCAGTTGACGATATGACGTCACTGGTATTTGACTTAATCTCAGGCGCAACAGGCCATGTTCCATCTTTGCCTTCCGCACCTCTATAATGCAAGTATTCGCGCGCCACATAAAGGCTCTGCCGAATCACCTGAGCATGTGGTGTAACTGGTCATGAGTTTACGCGGGCTTACTCGGGCTCACTGAAGGACATCAAGCATCACCTGACCATATGACGTCACTGATATTCGGGCTGTGGCCCAGACTTATGACCGCTAGGCGGTGCCCTTGATTATTATTTAGCCATTAGGGCATTCCGGACCGTAGCTGCTCAGGGGCGCATCCTGTGATGTCGGGCGGAATAGCTTTGCATATACGTCGGTTTGTGGGCTGGGATCACCTTTGTTTTGTGTTTACGTTTGTTCAAAATTTTAGTCGTTGAAACAGCCTGTTGCGTTTGAAGTTGCTACTTAATGGTGCGCACAATAAAATTAGTGTGCTTAACTATGGTGCATCTCCCACCTCTGCTGCGGAATTTCGTAGCCATAGGTGGCCAAGTGACCTCCTACCAACTGATGATCAGTGACGTCACATACTCAGGTGATTCGGCGGAGCCTTTATATAGCACGCGAATATTTGCAGCAGCCAGGTACGAAAGGCAAATATGGAACATGACCTGTTGCGCCTGATGTTTAGTCGAGCACCAGTAACGCCATGTCGTCAGCTGATGCATTATAACCTATAATGGGTTCAAAAGAGCCCATAAAAACTCGTGACCAGTGACGTCACACACTCAGGAGATTCGACGGAGCCTTCATTCAGCACGTCAATACCTTTAATAGACAGGTACGAAAGGTAAAGAAAGTACGTGGCATGTTGGACCTGATGTTAAGTCGAATAACAGTGACGACATATCATCCTGTGATGCTTCACGGGCCTTTGTGGCCTTGGGCGGCCCAAGTGAATCCGTATAAACTCATGACCAGCGACGTCACCCACTCAGATGATTCGTCTGGAGTTTAGTCGATTACCAGTGACGTCATATCGTCAGCTGATGCTTGATGTCCTTCAGTCAGCCCGAGTTAACCTGCACAAACTCATGACCAGTTACACCACACGCTCAGGC
Organism: Pollicipes pollicipes; assembly: GCF_011947565.3. NCBI lineage: Eukaryota > Metazoa > Arthropoda > Thecostraca > Pollicipedomorpha > Pollicipedidae > Pollicipes > Pollicipes pollicipes. The sequence continues at coordinate 45,744,457 of NW_023596576.1, read as the reverse complement.
GAATCGACAGAGCCTTTTTGTAGCGCACGAATACCTGCAGTAGGCAGATGCGAAAGGTAAAGATGAAATATGGCTTATTGCAACTGATGTTAATTCGAATACAAGTGACGCCATAACGTTATCTGATGCCTAATGGCCTGAACTCGGCCAAAAAAGGCCCGTAAAAGCTCATGAACAGTGACGTCACACACTCAGTGGATTACCAGTGACGTCATTTCGTTAGCTGATGTCTTATGGCTTTCGCTCAGTCAAAAATAGTCGTAAAAATTCATGACCAGCGACGTCGCACACTCAGGTGACTCGGCAGAGCCATCATTTAACGCACCAATACTTTACAGGTACGAAAGGCAAAGATGAAACATGACCTGTTACGCCTCATGTTAAGTCGAACACCATTGACATCACGTCGTCAACTGATGCATTTTTCCCTATAGAGGGTTCCAAGGAGCCAGAAAAAACTCATGACCAGTAACGTTACACACCCAGGAGACTCGACAGAGCCTTCATTCAGCACGTCAATACTTGTAATAGACGGGTACGAAAGGTAAAGATAGAACATGGCCTGTCGCGCCTGATGTTAAGTCGGACACCAGTGACGTCATATCGTCAGCTGATGCATTATACCGTTTGGGGGTACAAAAGGTCCCGTAAAAAGCTCTTGACCAGTGACGTTACTTACTTAGGAGACTCGGCAGAGCCTTCATTCAGCACGCCAATACTTCCAAGAGACAGGTACGAAAGGTAGAGATGGAACATGGCCTGTCGCGCCTGGAGTTTAGTCGAATACCAGTGACGTCATATCGTCAGCTGATGCTTGATGTCCTTCGGTCAGCCAGAGTAAACCCGCGTAAACTCATAACTAGTTACACCACACGCTCAGGTAATTCGGCAGAGCCCCTATGTGTCGCGCGAATACTTGCAGTAGATAGGTGCGAAAGGTTCAGACGAAACATGGCTTAGATAGAGCATGACCTGTTGCGCATGATGTCTAGTCGAGACCTAGTGACATCATATCGTCAGCTGATGCCTTGTGGCCTATAGTAGGTTCAGAATAGTATACAAGTTAATGGTCAGTGACGTACACACTCAGGTAATTTGGCAGAGCCTTCCACGGCAATGCTTGCAATGGACAGGTACCAAAGATAAAGGTGGAACATGGCCTGTCGCGCCCGAAGTTCATTCGAATACCAGTGACGTCACATCGTCAGTCAGTGCCGTATGACCTTCCGTCGGCCCAAAAGAGGCCGTAAAATCTCATGACCAGCGACACGCACAGTCGAATGCCAGTGACGTCACATCGCTAGCTGATGCTTTATGGCCTTCAGTTGGCCGCAAAAAAATCCGCCAATACTTGCAGCAGACATGTACGAAAGGTATAAATGGAGCATGACCTGTTGGCTGATGTTCAGCCAAATACCAGTGACGTCATATCGCCAGCTGATGCCTTACGGCATTTCGTCGGTCCTAAAGGACACGTGGAAACCCACGACCATTGACGTCTTACAATCAGTCGTATAGCAGTGACGTCGTTAGCTGACACCTTGTGGTCTTCAGTTGGCCGAAAAGCACTGGTGGAACTCGTGACCAGTGACGTCACACACTCAGGTGGTTCGGCGGCTTTCATCCTGCACGCCAATGCTTGCAGTAGACGGATACAAAGGTCAAAATAAAGCACGGCCTGTTGCGCCCAGTATTTATTCGAATACCAGTGACGTCACGCTATCCGGTGATACTTCGCAGACCATGACACACCGTGGTCGTAGGGCCTAAGTGCACTCGTATGAAGTGATGATTAGGGACGTCACACATTGAGGTGATTCGGTCAAACCTTTATGCGGCACGCAAATGCTTGCAGCAGACAGGTACGAAAAGTAAAGATGGAACGAGGCCGGTCGCGCCTGATGTTTAATCGAATACCAGTGACGGCACATGGCCAGCTGATGCATTACGGCATTCAGTGGACCCAAAAGAGCCTTACAAACTCACGACCAGTGACGTCACATACCCAGCCGAATACCAGTGACATCATATCACAATCAAAAGCCTTATGGCCTTCAGTCGGCCCGAAAGAACCCCCATCCCGATCGATGCAAAACCATTTTCAAAGACGTCACAATGTCAGCCGATGCCTCACAGCTTTTCCCCCGCACGACAATACTCGAAACCCTGCAGCTAGCGTAGCTCTTCGCTCCGTCGGCCATACAGGTACCAAAGTAAAAAATTGCCGTAATTTCCTACCTCATGTTACAAAAGAACATTGTACATCAATCGTTGTTCTTAAGGCACAACATATCATAATTAATTGTAAAACAGGTCATCTATACCCTTACCTTGGAACTTAATTAACTACGATACTGAACACCCGACCGCCGCAAACACACACCAGCCGCGACACCGACTGCCGTTATTGCGCGCGGTCACAACATTACAGCGCATCAAGCAGCATCAAGAACCATAAAAATGTACCGGGCCAAGGTAACAAGAATCCATGAAATTTGATCCTCGACGCCAACGGGACGATGGGTTGCAGCGGATTGAGTGGGGAATGTAAAGCAAAATGAGGACATGGCGGCTAAATAAAAGCTCACTATATGGTACCTATATATGGCATGGAACATGAACGCCAATGGGACGGTTTTGTTTTGTACAAGAACCAATGGGAACCAGGATCCAGCACAATGCTTTGTCGAAATATCCATTGGGGGCCAGGATCTAGGGTTTTGTTTTGTCGAAAGAGGCCAGCGAGAACCAGGATCCAGGGTCACGTTTCGTTGAAAGAACTAGTGAGAACCAAGATCCAGGGTCTTGTTTTATCAAAAGAACCGATGGGAACCAAGATCCAGGGTTTTACTTTGTCGAAAGATCCAGTGGGAACAAGGATTCAGGGTCTTGTTTTATGAAAAGAACCAGTGGGAGCCAAGATCCAGCATCTTGTTTTGTTGAAAGATCCAGTGGGAACCAGGATCCAGCATCTTGTTTTGTCGAAAATACCAGTGAGAACCATAATCCACCATCTTGTTTCTTCGAAAGAACCAGTGGGAACCAGGAACGAATATTAGGAACCAGGCACATGTCTGGCTATCAGTTTTACAAATATCATATACAAGAGGCTACACGCGTCATACTCGTTCATCTAACCCCAGCTAACATTCGCTACTGACAACAGAAGGTCATTGACCCGGATGACTTCATAGGCACCTGCATGTCCTGGCGTTGTTTTGTAGAATACACTCATACAAGCAGGCCATGACCTGGGTCAAGGTCATGTGCTCGGCGGTCACGTGATAGTTGTACATGTAAGTTAATGCTCCTTTCCCCATCTAAAAACGCCAAAACTACGCAAAATGCGTGCAAGCTTGCATTATTTATAAAAGGTAACACAAATTTAACCTGACTTTATTGCGATCACCTGGTACGTTTCAAAAGATATGCACTATTCAAACTGTAAGTGCTATCATTTGCTAATACTAAAGCAGGTTTGACAATCGCAAATAACCCACAATAAAGGTTTGTGTGGTTCACAAATTTTTGTGGGTTGACCTCTTTGACCTGAACTAGGTAACTGACCTCGGCAGCTCAAGACTTCCAGTTCGCACAAAAGAAAACAAATTAATAGATGCATAGATACTGGGAATGCGGCGTTGCTGCAAGCGTTAATTTTTAGTTGTTTTTCATCCCCCGACCAGGTGCGGGCTAAGCCTGAAGGTAACCTTGAGCTTTTAAAGGATCGCTGGTTTGTCCAAGTGGACGTGGTTCTTCAGGATATCCACGGCACGACTTCAGAGGCTACAGGTCGGGCGAGTAAGAGCCACAGCAGGGCACTCTTAAGCTGTTGTGCATTCCAGCGAAACGATTCTCGAACCAATCCAGTGAAGCCAGTACCGTCTGCGGCGTCGCCCCGTCCTGCTGGAGACCGTTTTCGTCTCCACTAACCACTTGCCGCTGTTGAATAAAACATGGGCGAACATTGATCTTGGATATCTTGCACACACAGAAGTTTCATACTGACGCGGCCTGATAATTTTACCTTTCTACGACTTTTTTGCGAACCTGATATGCTGTTAAGCCGAGAGCTTGCGGCACAATCGGGGGTTCTAATTTAGTGCTCGGTGATTCCGTTCTCACGGGAAAAGGAATACTTTAGCACATCTACGTTCACGCGTCTGGGGATCAGAGGACATACGCTCCGTTCTCTCCCCTTGTGATATGAGGACTGCTTTCTTGGAAGCCATGGTGGTGTGATATTGCAAAGCGGTAGGATTGGGGTAGCCATGTTTTTTTAAGATTCATTTCAAACCTTTTGAAAAGATGCATTTCTGGGATGAGCACTTATGAGCCAAACCTTGAAAATTCATTCCATAATCTGTATATGTATTTTATTATTCCCTTCATTTTACCTAGTTTTTACTTCATAAGCCATAAGCCTCAGCACTGTGTGTTTGGTGTACTCTGGCCTTATCATTAAAGTCCGGGTCAACGGCACAATTTTTCAACGAAAGCTTAACTTACCGCGATGATGGGTACGGTCTCTTCCGCCCTCATTTGTTCCCTATAGGGCGGTCACTGCCACAGGTCGCAGGCTATTCCAGTCGGGAACAAAAAACAAATGTAAAAGCGACTGGAACACACCCCACTACAGGTAAGTGAATCGCAAAGCCGGCGCTCTAACCAGTTGGGTTACCGGGACCAACCAAAGTACAGTGCGAGAGGGAACGGCTTAAAGAACAGTGCGGTGGCGCATCTCTCGCCTACTTGTACCACAAGAAGAGAGACAAGGTATGGAATCAACCGATTTTGTTCGAAGTGTGTGAAAGTAAGAGAAATATTGTTGAGCGACTTTTTACAAAGGAATGTACCACACACACAGCTTCTTAGCGTCTAGTTTCCTCCATACAGCCAACACTTTTTTGGTTCCATCGCTTTAACATCTTTGTCCCGATATACTGAAGGCTGACTATTTTAAACATGAGAACTCCTAGCTCTTCACCCGAAACATGAAGATTCCAGGCTTTTATTGCTTGTATGAGCTTCCATCTCGTGTTGAAGTGTTGACCACCCCACATTTTACGACGGTGACTCTGGAGACCCATTTGGTTCCCAATCTTCACATATTTTGTCCTTCCCGTCATTGAGGTTGCCTTTGAAAGGGTCGTCTATGGTCAGTTTTGTTCTAAAATATGGGTGTATTGTGGTCATGCACTCGAAAATGTGCTATAGGCTCTCATCCGTACGTGTCAGGCCACCCCATTCTACATAAAACCGCCCTTTTGCACCCCAGAGCACCTTTGAAGGCCGATGGACACCTAAGCTCTATTCATACGCTGGGCGAGCGCCGTGTGGGCAACAAAAAGTCCCCGCCCCTTGTTCAGTGCACGCACCGGACGCGTGGGCGCAATACTGATCGGCCTGCCCGAATTTTTGTGTTGTTTAAGTACCGTTCGTGCCTCCTGCTATTGCAGTTGTACTATTTTGATTACAACCAGTGTGACAACGCTGCAAGTACTTTTCCATTTGCACTTTAAAATGGTAATCTCATAGGCAGATTTAGAGCATTCTAGATGCAAATTAATAAAGAATAGGGGTCTCTTGTTTAGCCACACATGCACCTCACTCAGTAGGCTGTAAAGGAGTGTTTATCCGGGAAAAAGCCGTGGTGTCTTACCTTTTTCATCACGAAGGTGGATCACCGATGTGGCCTGGCCTTGCATACCCCTAAATTTGTAAGCATGCTCAACTAGGGTTGAGAATTGTTTACTCTAGTGACTGGTCGGATCGTGCGGTATTTATTGGCGCAGTGTGAGTATAACCTTCCAACTGACACGTTCTGTTTGAAGTGCGCGACAAGAAAATGTGACTCACTGGCTGCGGATCTCACATTAAGTTGAGTTAGATCAAATTAGATTTGTGTTCTAAAACAGCTGCCAAAATAATTCGGAAACGTTTTTATGTTAATTTGGCAGTTTTGTAACAGCAATGACGTAGACAAAAATATTCTTGTCGACCTAATACAACTTGAACAGATAGATAATATTGCAACAGATAATATTGCTGACGAGGTCCTAACCCGTTTGGAGCATGCCACAAATGGATATAGGTGGTTAAGTCGCTACTCACCCAACAGCGGTCTCCCTATGATGTCCTTGGACTGCGTCTTGCGTGATAACGCGACAATTTTCAGAAAAATAGTAGCCTATGGAGAGATGTTTCATAACGTCCTGCGAGACACCATCGAAGTTTTTCCGTCTCTCTTGAGGCGTTGCATCTTCAGCAAACCCCCGAAACGGTGGACAATGCATTTACGAACGCGGTGTCGTTTTCAAGGTGGCAAATAAATTGAGTACATGTTAAAGAATATTGCCCAATTCTTCTATACAATGTATCGCATACAAAGGTCTTTGTCATCACTGTACTTGATTAACACACGCAGAGATGTGACGGAGGTCATCCTAACGGCATGGACAAGGAATTACAACTGTTCTCACATGAACAGACATGGATTTTTCTAGCTTTAGACATTAGTGTGTCTAGCTGCTCCAAGGTGCACATTGGAATCATGATTGCGGGACTCGTAAAGCATTAATCAATCATGAATCGCGAGGCGAGACGAATGACGAGCAGTTTGGGTCTGATTTTCCTGCCAATTAGTATCGAAGGATTTCTGACGTGCATGTAAAGTCATACGCACAGCCGCCCTGCGTCAGACTGACCTTGGTAAGTTGCTGATCTGACCTTCAACAAGCACGCAAGCACCGCTTCTGGGACGCCAGCGCGCTGTCTTCCACGATCGTCACATGTGGGGCGCGACGCCAGCCGAGTCACGGGGACGGTTATACCCCGGGATGACTGACCCGGACGGCCCAGACCTGTCCAGAAGGGTGCTGGATACCGATAGCGCTGTGGCTAAGCTGCGCGTCCGGGACACCTGAGGAACGGTGTTCGATTCCCCGCGGTGCCCGCCCTTCCCACCAGGGTGAGAGCCTGGCGACGTCATGCAACCTCACTAACCGAGTGCATCGTAAAGTCCTAATGACAACAAGCGCTCGTCTGGGGCAGCTCAGTAAAGACAGCCAGGCGCCCGCCGCCGGACCGTTTCGCCAGCCTGATGCGTGCCGACGGGCGTAAGAGGTCTGCGGTCCCGACGGACTAGCGCAGGAGGTACACAGAGCGGGAACCCATGGGACACCATCTTACGGCCCAGAAGCAGAGGTTTGCGCAAAATCACCGACAGTTTTCTAGAGAACTCTTCTCTGAAGTGTGTAATACAGCTTAAGGAAAAATCACATATACTGGAGAAAGCAAAGTCATCCGCCGTCTCGAATGGTGATGCCATCCCGCCAACGAGTCGGTGTGTCGGAGCCACAGAATCGATGAACACGAGCTCCGGATCAACGGCACAATCGAGCTCAGCCACGGAAGTCATCTACAGGAGTGGTGGTGTTAGGGCTTTTGCAGCAGGGCCGTGTGAAATACTTGATGCCAAAAAATTATTCGAAAAGCTTTCGATAAAAGTTTTATAATAATGATGTCCATCTGAAGTTCTGGCCAGATAGTTTCAGCAACGCATCATCAAATAATGTTCTTATTCTCGCTTCCAGACGCCACGGGAGCACAGAGAAGTCCTAGCTCAAGCAGCGTAATTTACCTGCGGCACTAATTCACGCCCACCACATTCACACCGCTAAGTCACACCTGCTTCACACCTGGTACGCATTTTCGTTGGCCCTGAAAAACAAGGTTCCTTTCGTGTCTCTTTTCTAAACTTGTCCAAATACGACTCATGCTGTAGCGGATAGTATGTATTGGTCTGCGAGCAGCATTGGTACATGTGTAGCGCCTGCTAGCGAACAGCACTCTCTCAGTCGCAGTCAGGCACGACGGCAGTCTGTCAGTCGCAGCCAGGCACACCGTAGGCCTGACGTAGTTTCTGCAGCAGATCTTGCTTTTCCTCCTCTGGCAGGAAGCAGGCTTTCGCCGCGTTGAAGTTCTGTGGAGAATAGTCCACACCCTTTCTCATGGACTCTGCTTGAGACTGGCTGCTTCGCTTTGACATTACGTGCCTACACTCGCTACTGGTCATGACACCTATGCGCACTTTTTATTTTGAAGCGACTGCATTCCGTTGGCAAACTGGTACACATTTGTACAGCTACGTTCCAACGTACCACGGGCTAGAAGGAAGTATTTGGGGGATCCCAAGGTGGAATCTCTACAACTTTTGACCGCTTTGCACACTGCAAAGTTCTATATAGCCTTGTATGTCATTTTCTGTGCTCGCTGTTACGGCGACATTCCTCCGTCGTACGTCCTTTACACACCTAGGGGAGCCCGTCTTCGTGAAAGTACCAGTTATGCTTTTGATCAGAAAGAAGAGGGGCAAATGCGGCGCATCCGCAAGAGAAATGAGCCGCGCTGAATTTGCCTAGGAGAGCGCCGTAGCTCCCGCATGCTGACCATGGTGGCGATGTTGGCCTCGTTGAAGCCCATGCGCCTCAGAAGGGCGTACTCGTCCTCCAGGCCCGTCCGCGTGATGGCCGGGTCGTCCACGTTGGCCGAGAAGCTGGCACCGTCTTGGCAGAACCTGTGGTCGGGGGCGTGCAGTCAGTCGGGCACCGGAGCCCCGAGCCAGGAGCAGAGCGTGCGGTCAGTCGGGCGCCGGAGCCCCGCGCCAGGAGCAGAGCGTGCGGTCAGTCGAGCGTCGGAGTCCCGCACCAGACTGACCCAAATGTATTGAACGTTTGTTCGTGCAGGGCCCTGTTGTTGAGCACGATCCGTGACGCTGCTGACTGTGTTTGCGCTAGGCCATAGACGTGTCCACGGCTATACGCTGCGCTGTGGCGCTGCTTATCCACGTCTACGTCGCTGCTTATCCACGTCTACGTTTTCACGCCTCCACGCCTCGTCCGCCGCGGTGAATTTACTCGCTTATCACCAGACTTGACTTGCCAAGAGATTCCCACCCCTGCACGAGGTGCCAGGAGGTCCTGTACCCACCTCTACACGAGGTGTTGGGCGTCTCAGTACGCAAAATGTAGGGGGCGGCGGAGGGACCAGTACTTTGCTCCGTACTGCGTGTAGGAATATCCTATACTTCGCAGCCCGGGTTGCCGGGATGACGGGAGGTTCCGTATTCACACCTGCACGGGGTGCCGGGAGGCTCCGTTTCCACACCTGCACGGGCTGCTGGGAGGTTCCGTACCCACACCTGCACGGGGTGCCGGGCGGTTCCGTACCCACACCTGCAGGGGGTGCCGGGAGGTTCCGTACCCACCTTTGCACGAGGTGCCGGAAAGTTCCCGTACCCACATCTGCACTGGGTGGCGGGAGGTTCCGTACCCATACCTGCACGGGATGCCGGGAGGTCCCGTACCCACACCTGCACGGGCTGCTGGGAGGTTAGGTACCCACACCTGCACGGGCTGCTGGGAGGTTCCGTACCCACACCTGCACGGGCTGCTGGGAGGTTCCGTACCCGCACCTGCACGGGCTGCTGGGAGGTTCCGTACCCACCCCTGCACAGGGTGCCGGGAGGTTCCGCACCCACACCTGCACGGGCTGCTGGGAGGTTCCGTACCCACGCCTGCAGGGGGTGCCGGGAGGTCCCGTACTCACCTTTGCACGAGGTGCCGGAAAGTCCCGTACCCACACCTGCACGGGCTGCTGGGAGGTTCCGTACCCACACCTGCACGGGCTGCTGGGAGGTTCCGTACCCACACCTGCACGGGCTGCTGGGAGGTTCCGTACCCACACCTGCACGGGCTGCTGGGAGGTTCCGTACCCGCACCTGCACGGGCTGCTGGGAGGTTCCGTACCCACACCTGCACAGGGTGCCGGGAGGTTCCATACCCACACCTGCACGGGCTGCCGGGAGGTTCCGTACCCACACCTGCAGGGGGTGCTGGGAGGTCCCGTACTCACCTTTGCACGAGGTGTTGGAAGGTCCCGTACCCACATCTGCACTGGGTGGCGGGAGGTTCCGTATCCACACCTGCAGGGGGTGCCGGGAGGTCCCGTACCCACCTTTGCACGGGGTGCCGGGAAGTGCCGTACCCACCTTTGCACAGGGTGCCGGAAGGTCCCGTACTCACCTCTGCATGGGGTGCCGGGTCTCGGTGAGCGGCACGGCGCCGGTCAGGAAGCTCGACGAGGGGCAGCACTCGAAGTGGACGCCTGTGCTGACGCAGCGCCGGTACAGCTCCTCGTCCTCCAGCACGTGGTAACCGTGTCCGATCCGCTCCGCCTTCATCTCGTCTATAGCCTGCAGGCACAGGGGGCGGCGCTGTAGCAGCAGGGAAGGCGCCATTGGCCCCCAGCTGACGGAAAGCTCAAGACTACGCTACGGGTTGATGCGTAGAAATGTGGGTTTCAGAAATCGATTTGCCAATATTAGTGACCATCGACTGAGCTTGAGGTGTTGGATTGCGTAGAGCCAATGCATGTTTGATATCATTGTTAGGCGGTACAAACGGCTTTATTAACGTTCGATGCTTGTCAGAAAAATAATTCCCAGCTCCTAATTGCAAAAGCCGTGAGCTCAAGACCCTACTTATATCAAACTTACCCATACACTTTCTGGGCTGTTCCTACGACCCCAGAAGAATGTACAAGACAGGGCACAACGTGGGGCAGCTGGTGACATTTGGTGGAGAGTTAGGAGCACGCTGCACAGAACTGACGTGGTCGGGTCAAAATACGAGCCAGCCGCGGCTGTCGCGGCTATGGGACCGTCAACCGCTTGCAGACTGGTCAGCAGCATGAGGAACACTGGTGAGCTCTATCGACAGGACCCCGCAAAGTCTGGATGTCTGCATTTCGTTTCCACTCTTTTCTCCAACTGATGTTTCATATGTATTTGCACCCGTCCCCCGGTGTAACACTTAACCTATTTCAAACGCGACCTGTTTGCGCTTCATCCCCTTTTTTGTCCTATTTCTATCTCTGTCCCCCCCCCCCCCTCCTACCCTGTTTTGCTCCCCACCCTTATCTCGAGTGTGCTTTCCTTCTTCCCTCCCTTTCCCTGTCCATATCTTGTATCGGCCACCTCCCCATCCCATCCTGTTTTGTTTCCACCCTTATCTTTAGCGTGCCCGCCTTCCTCCCTCTCTTTCCGTGCCCGTATCTTCCTCACACCGACCCACTCGCCGCCCCGGTTTCGGCCGGCTTCCGCGTATTGACCAGCTGCACCAGCTGCACCAGATGCACCAGGCCCGGCCTCGCCACCCCGGCTTTGGCCGGCTGCTGCGTACTCACCAGCTTCACCATGCTGGCCGGGCCGGCCTCGCCGGAGTGCACGGTGCGGTGGATGCCGCGACGGGCCGCCTCCTGGAACGTGCGCACCTCGGCCCGCAGCAGACCAGCATTGACGCTTCCTGCTCGATGAGTCAGATTGTCACTGAGCAGAGGGCTCTGAACGCTAGATATTCATTCAGGGGCGGCCTCTGACGTTATGATGGTCTCTCAGAGGCGAAACTGGCAGAACAGGCGATTACTCAGAGGCTGACCTCGACAGATCGCTGCCATTTGCAGGTCAGCGTGCAACTGGCGGAGAAATTTACGTGAAACACGGGAACTACCGCCACCTACCGCCTCGCCATCTCACGCACGCACGGCCACGCGTCAGACGCCTTGAACGGATCCTCCCACACAAGACTGATGACTCGGTGCGGCTGCCCGCCAACTGACCGTCCACGTCGAGGGCCGAGGCCTCGTCTCCGGAGATGTCGATGCCGACCACCTGGCCTCGGAACTCGGTGCACATGTCCAGCGTGTCGTCGTAGTTCTCTGGGGAAGACCACGTAAGGTGGGCCGCACCGAATGGTATCAGAGCCTTCCCATAGCTTCATTCGGGTATCACACAGGACGTAGCACGTTCCGAGCCCGTCGCCGTTCGCAGAGGAGTGCAGGAAAAAGCAAGCACGTCGACCGTGTTACGACAGGATGTATACGGTTGTAGTGCAGCACAAACGTTCAAGACGGCAAGGTTATAGAGGGCTATGTGGACAATGTTTTGTTTTGACTTCGTTTTGTTGCAACGTTATTGTGTTGTTTGAAGGCCTCTTCATTTTTCCGCGAGATGTATCCATTGATGCGCGAAGACAAAAGCTTACGGAAGCGAAATACAACGTGTGATGGATATTGCACAGCTGAGACAGCAGCAACACCAACACCGGGCGTAACAGCAGCAACACCAACACCGGGCGTAGCAGCAGCAACACCAGCACCGGGCGTAGCGGCAGCAACACCAGCACCGGGCGTAGCAGCAGCAACACCAGCACCGGGCGTAGCAGCAGCAACACCAGCACCGGGCGTAACAGCAGCAACACCAGCACCGGGCGTAGCAGCAGCAACACCAACACCGGGCGTAACAGCAGCAACACCAGCACCGGGCGTAACAGCAGCAACACCAACACCGGGCGTAGCAGCAGCAACACCAGCACCGGGCGTAGCAGCAGCAACACCGACACAACAGCGTAACAGCAGCAACACCAGCACCGGGCGTAGCAGCAGCAACACCAGCACCGGGCGTAGCAGCAGCAACACCGACACAGCGTAACAGCAGCAACACCAGCACCGGGCGTAGGCAGCAACACCAGCACCGGGCGTAACAGCAGCAACACCAGCACCGGGCGTACAGCAGCAACACCAGCACCGGGCGTAGTAGCAGCCGCAGCACACCAGCCCAGGGCGTAACAGCAGCAACATTCCACAGCACCGGGCGTAGCAGCACAACAACAGCACCGTTCTAGCACAGCACAACACCAGCACCGGCGTAACAGTCAGCAACAACAGCACCGGGCGTAACACCAGCAACAACCAGCACGGGCGTAAGCACTCAACACCAGCACCGGGCGTAGCAGCAGCAACACCCACACAACAACGTAGCAGCCGTGACCGCACAGGTACATTATCAGCACCACCGACACCAGTGCCGCAGAGGACACATTATCATCGCACGGGGACAGCCGACAGCACCGCCGAAACCAGCGCTGCAGCACCAGCACCGACACCAAGGCAGGCACTCCACAGACAATGGGGCGACAACGACACCACCGACACCAGGGCAACTGCAGTATGGCCAACACTGGGGCGGCGCGGCACCATCAGCACCGATGCCAGCCAGGGTAAAAGCAACACCATCAGGACTGGTGCAGCATAGCAGCAGGCGTATTTTCGCGAGGGGGTCTGAGCAGTGAAAAATGGTGCAAGGAACTCCCAAAAACAGGCCAACAAACGGCTTCCTTCCAAGAGTTGTTTCACTTTCATCCCAATGTTGGGGAGATGCCCAAGTTGGTTGGCTGGAGCTTCCAAACGAAACGTGAAGCTGCACCTCTGCGTGGCAGCCTTATATCATGCACGGATACCATGGGCCCTGTTCACACAGCAGACATAGGTGACACGGAGTGGCGTTATTTGGTCTGTTTCGGCTCGGAACACACACTGAGGTAATCATTCCCGTCTGGCGCGACAACCACAAGGTTAGTTTACCCACTGCGCTAAGTCAGACTGCTAGCCGGACGTGCTGTGTGGTCACTGCAGGACGAATCAGCTGACCTGACTTGACCCCACTGGCCGGTCATTACCCCGCTGACCTGGGATGACCCGCTGTCCGTCATGACACCGCTGGCTTGGTATGAACCCGCTGGCATGGTGTAAACCCGCTGACCTGGCATTACCCCGCTGGCCGGTTGTCACCCCGTGGTCTGGCACGAATCCGCTGGCCTGTGGTGACCCGCTGACCTGGGATGACCCGCTAACCGATTATGACCCCGCTGGTCTGGTATCAACCCGCTGGCATGGCGGTAGCCCACTGATCTGTCATGACCACGATGGCCTGCCATGACCCCGCCGATCTGACATGGCCTGTTGATCTTATACGACTAATATGTCGCTGACCTGTCATGCCGCGGATGCAGCAGAGCAGGAGACGGGCGGTGACCCCGAACTGACGCTCGCCACGCGCCATGCCGCGCATTACCGCTTCGGTAACCTGGCGAGCGGTGACCTGACCCCCCGGCCCCACCAGCAGGTGCGGGCTGAAGCGCACCTCCGTGTACAGCACCGCCCGGCGCGCCTCGTCCTCCACAAACTCGTACGCGATACGCTCGATGGCGGCCAGGTCACCCCTGATGGCGGAGGTCAGCGTCAAGGTCACCCCCTGATGGCAACAGTAAAGGTCACCCCTGAGGCAACAGGTAAAGGACCCCCTGATGACAGAGATTAGAAATCACCTCTGATGACAGCCGCCAGAGGTCCCCCTGATGACGGAGGTCAGAGGTCACCCATGATGACAGAGGTCAGAGGCCACCCTTGATGACAGCGGTCAGAGGTCAACCTGATGACGGAGGTCAGAGGTCCCCCCTGATGACAGCGGTCAGTGGTCAACCTGCCGCCAGCGTTCACCTGCCGCTTCTGGTGAAAGTAGGCTGGTTCGTCTCTGTCGACAGCGGTTAAAAGGTCACCCGTGCCGGTGGCGGTCCGATATCAAAATTTTATACGTGGGTTCTTTGATAAGAATCGTCTAAAACGGTCCAAAAAGGTATTGCAGAGACGAATCCGTTGAGGGAAAAGGCATTGCAGAGCCGAATCCATTGAGAGAGAGGCTTCATGGGTCAGTGGAAGTCCTCAATTTAGTTCATTCCTGAAACAGCACACATGGGAGAAGTTCACGCTGTCTGCATTTCCCCCGACACTACGGGAACTGTGTCTCACGAGGCCGAAGTATACCTGCATTGCCTTTCGCTATTTTTGAGCGTTATTAGAGGTAATTGCTGGCTTTTCCGGAGCGGCTTGGTTGCGGCGGGGCCTGTCCAGAAGCGCATGCAAAAATGACGTAAATGTGGTTACGTGTCATTACGGGAAAAAGAAGCAATAACTGGAAATACACTAGTAGTTCACTGCACTTAGCATGGACGCAAGCACCTACACACGCACGCACGCATGCACCAATAGACTGGGGAAATCTTGACACTCTCAAAGAAAATCTTTAATTTATCCATAACGCATTTGGATCCATATCCGAAGTAATTCCACGCTCATTCCCCCAGGCCTTTAAAATAGTCTAATATTCGGTAATAAAGCAGCGATCACGCATCGACGTCGGCCAAGTGCCACGTCTCCAATGCTTTCACAGGGCCGAATACCCAAAGACCCCATTCATCATTAATGCGTAGTTAACATCTACTCACGCAATGGCTGGTGTAATCCATCGAAACTTTTGGAGGTAATGTGCCAGATCCCGAGGCGAACGAATTTGCAGAGCTTCTTCCAGATCTTTCAAGCTGCCGTTTCCAGGTAGAAGCAACTTTTTCTGTCTGAAAGTAAATGGTCACCTTGGATGGTCATTATTTCACAAGGCATTTAACCAAGCATTTTTTTTAAAACATTTCACAGCCTTCCCCTTGCCGTTGCTGGAGGGGGGGGGGGGGGGCAGGGTTAACAGTTTAACACGTTTACAAATGTCTCTAGGATACGCCGAGAGGTGGGCTCATTCAGATCACGGCAAAAACTGCTCTAACCCCCGGATCGTGCGAACCAAACACATGACAACTGTCTCGCCCGGTAGTCACTGATGACGTCACAGATTATTTTGAACATCACAGCTGCGCTCATGCTGGTCTTAAGGGATTGAAACTACCAACAAAACGACTTCATATTTCATTAGGGCAAGGCCAATACTGCAATTGTACAATGTAGCTTTTCAGCTCTACAGAGGTAGAACGATTTTAAAAAACTTACCACTTCTGTACTTTTTAGTTCATGTAACGGCATCGCACTGTTACGTCATCAAGTACGTTCATCCACTACAATTTAGCATCCGTAAGGCACGTGCAAAACCTTAAAGTTGCAGATCTTCGTGCATTTCCAAAGACCACAACGAAGTGCCGTCAAAAAAGATGGCACCGACATAGGAATTAATACATGCTGCGACCGTGTGCACTATCCAAATGACTTTTTTGGCACTTGATCTGTTCGTTACATAAATTTATCTGTGGCCGGGGCGTGGCTCTGTGAGCCGTACACAGGCCTACCTGCTCAGCTCCCAGACGGTGGAGGGGCGGACGGCGCCATCCAGGTGCACGTGGAGGTGAACCTGTGGCCGGAGGGCATCCCTGCCGGTCATGCCATGGCGCGGTACCACGTGACCAGCACGGCTGAATCTGTGCTGTTGTATCTGTGTAGTTTTCATCAGACGATTTCGTGGTTTCGTGGACAGGCCAGAAAAGCGTACGTAGCCGTGAAACCGGCTCGGAAATAAGGCAATAGCTGCGAACAGCTGACCTTCAGGGGTCATTGTGCCATCGCTCACAATAACCAGAGTTCGTTAACAATCTGTCTTTGACAGTGGGTGCTTAGCATTGTTTTAGGTGCAAAAAATAACAACTCAGATTGCCATTACTCTTTGCTTTGAAGCTGAAGTGAACAAAACATGGCGGTGTTTACTCCCGCCCTAGCCTGGCCACGTGGCCCCGAGCCAACTCCAGATGCGTCGTCGACGTTTGTTTTGCTTCTGTTCCTGTGAGAACGGATGTGATAATGTGGCTGAATTCCACACCGCAGGGACCCAGCCCGAAGTTGCGGTTCAACATATCAACATGGTTCATGTTCCCACCAACAAGATACAAAGCCCCAACCCCGCGGAGGGAAGGGCGTTGAACAACCGAAGTAGCGCATGCGCACTCGGACGTTTGTAATACGAGGAGCTTCATGTAGTTAATTCGGTGCGATATTTCTACGGAATGTCAAGAGTCGCGCTGCGAAAACATGCTGTTATGTTGGGCGGGCTCGATTTAATATCTAGTAGATCAAAAGCGTTTAACCAAAATGGGGTATATTAATTACAGAAGCATATAGGCATGAAGTCATCCTGACTTCCTACATCGCTTAGACCATGTTTGATACGAGTGCACGGCGGCTATAATCCCCGGGAGAGGTAGCAGTCTTCGGTTACAGCAACGGCCACTAAAGATGTGTCAACATTGTTATTCACAATGTTGACAAGGACACGCTGCCGTCGTGCATATAAACGACAGCGGAGGGTAGAAGAGCCGGAGTCGGAGTCAAAGAGAACGGAGGGAGAGGAGCCAGCTACGTCGTGGATATCAACGAGAGCTGAGGGTAGAAGGACCGGAGTGGCAGTCAAAGGAGCGGAGAGAAAGGAGCCAGCTACGTCGTGGACATCAACGAGAGCTGGCTTACCTTCCCCGGCGCCGCCCGGACCACCACTGACCCACCGCCGACCCCGACCCCAGGCGTGACCTACTCCCCGGCCTGTGATTGGCCGGGTCACGTGACCACGTAGCTTCGGGAACAGACGCGAAAATTAAAGGTCTTCTTACAAGAGAAAGGCAGCCGCTGTTGAGATTTGAACCCAACACGAAATTCAAACACGCTCACAACGCAGGCGCTCTAAGCCACTGCGCCACCAGGCGATGGCTACCCCGGTAGGTTAGAAGGCAACTTATCACGTACACAACAATACGCTTCAGACTCCATCGACGAAACAGACGCGGCAACCACGTGGCCAGGGGAGGGAAATGGCGTCTTCAACTGCTTGAACACTTGAGCTTTTAGCTCTATGGGTGGGAACTAGAAAGAAATAACGAAAATTGATGTCTCCCCTTCCACCTTCCGACAAGGTGAATTCGGAATCCCACTTAGGGGATTCCGGTGGCCACGGCGTATCACGTGCATTTAGTGCTCTATATGGCATTTCTATATTTTTATTCGCTTCACCTGATCATTTGTGTGTACACGTTTGACAACATTGGATCTCACTTAAGTTGTGGGGGACAGTTCCCCCTCGCGCTTTACAGGTTGCGTGAGACGCGTCCCTGCGGTGCTAAACCCAGGAATATTAAACCATGTTTGTGTCCGGTATGCATAGCTAAAACCCAACAAGGCCAAGGACTGCACATGATATGGGATCTGTAACTCCAGGACGTATGACAATTGATGAAGAATAACAGGCCATGGAAGTTGGAACAGATCTAGCGCAAGAGGTTCTGCAGCTGTGTAAAACCATTTCTTGGTGAGCCATTGCCTCCGCGACAGTGCAAAGTCGGATGTGCGCACATCAAAGGGTGTTGGCCGGCAATAAAACATGTTGTTTTGTCTAGGATGGACGGCAGATTCTGGGTAAAAAAGCGTACATCGCGGATAACTGAAATGCCGCCATTTTGCACGTTGTCTTTGGCCGTAACACCATAACTTCAACTACTGGCATAATGAAAGGAACACTGCCTTGTATTCGCCTCCCAAAGATCCAGTGCTGAGGTGCAAAAGTTGCAAAACATCACATCAAGAAAAACTTCCGGACACAACGAAGCGCCCAATGAATCAGAAACAGATGCTCGACCCATTTCAGTGCATGTTGACTCCATGTCTTAAGGAAAGGGAAAGTCCGTTCAAACGATCCCACTCCAGCCGATGGGAGTACAAGAACAAAACCATAAAACACAGCCAGCAACACATGAACTTGCGGTGCACGCGCAGATCAGTTCACATTAACATCTCAGCACACAACCACTCCATCTCTGACCACAGCTACCAATGACGACGAATATATGACCAGCATCGCAACAGCGCACTATCGGCGACCGGCCATCCCACGCACAGACGGCTACATACCCGGCACTTGACGGTGGGGCTGATCACTTCGGTGACGTTCATGACGGCGGCGGGTGGCGACCTCACTGGCAGGGAGCGGCACCAGCTCTGCCAGCGCCCGCCGCCGGTCGGCCTGCCCGTCCCGCCTCCGGATGCGTAGCGCCACCACTCGACGCTATCAGAGCCGATAGGCGGGTATGAGGAAGTTATCAGAACGGCCCGGGGTCGCTGGTGGTGACAGCGGACAGCGCGCGACGCACATATTGACGGCTGACGCCGCCGCCAGCCGACCACGGCCCAACTAACCAGGCGTGCGTTATCTCAGTCGTTTGTACTGGCGTCTGTCCGTGACCGACTTAACACCGCGTTTCACAGTTTTCATTCAACAACAGAAAACATGACCATCTGCATGTTAGCATGCTCAACTAGGGTTGAGCATTGTTTACTCTAATGACTGGTCGGACCGTACGGTATGAATTGGCGCAGTGTGAGTGTAAGCTTCCAGGTGACACGTTATGTTTAAAGTCGCGACAAGAAAATGTGACTCACTGGCTGCGGATCTCACATTAAGTTGAGTTAGATCAAAGTAGATTTGTGTTCTAAAACAGCTGCTTAAATAATTCGGAAACATTTTTATGTTAATTTTGCAGTTTTGGAACAGCAATGACGTAGACAAAAAAATTATTGTCGACCTAACACAACTTGGATTGTCACAGCCGCATTTGGTATATGCAAATTGTGCAAGACTACCCAAAATTTTCGTGCCTGACATACTTAAACACTTACGTAGACCTGGCGCAAGCATGGCTTACGGTGGTCAACACCTAGAGCCTCCAATGATGAAGACACATTAACTTGATATCCTCGATGCTACAAAGTCTGTCATGGCAGTAAGATTTCCTCAAGCTTCTAAAGCCTTCGGATGTGCTCAGACATACAACCTCTAGAATCCTAAGAGGTCCACAGGGCAAGAATGGCAGTGGGAAATATGTATCTCTCCTGCGATAGAGGTTATTTAAACCAAGTCATCTGTTCCACAAGATACCCAAACAGCTGACAGCTAGCTATTTGACTCAGTAATTCCTTTAAAAAGTAATTTGCATTGTCCATCTACCCGCGGTGGATCCAGAGGGACGAGCGACGGTGACATGTCCCCCCCCCCTTTGGCCCCAAATGGGCCCATAAGCTACGGTGGTCCATAACTGGCTGAACGAGCAGCGTTTGGGCACGAAATGCAGGAAAATTTGACGTATTTGGGCCTCCAGTGGCCGAAGAATAGTCACGAGCGCGGGTGAAGAGCCCGCAGGCGGAAAAATAATCATTCGCTGATTGAGAGGTTGGTGGGAGATTTTGCCGATCATCACACTGTTCAGAAGCCCTGGTAGGGGTTCTGTACATATGTCCTTTTGCCGAGGCAATCCGTTCGTTAAGAAACCTTCTACGTTACCCCTGATCTATTTGCAATTGCTCGTAGGGCACTACGCTGTTGTTAGGGTCTTATCTGCTAACATGCCGTGGCCCTCTTGATCGATCACGGATTCTTTTCATTCGACCGAAGGGCTCTATGCGGTATTACCAGGGGCCCCATATGTAAACCTGGCAGGATACTCTCGATTGCTCGATTGCTCGATTGCTCGATTGCTCAGGGGCTGTTCGCATTGTCCTCGGGTTATTCCCACTTGTTCGGAGAGCCCTGCGTTCTTGGTGGACCCATATAAGTTAACTCATCGAGGCGCTCAGAGCTCAGGAGCACTCTACATTTAGTAGGGACACTTTCCACTTGATCTTATTTGCGAAGGACCCTTCGCTTTTATTGGGGCCCCTTTCCGTTAACTGCCTGGGCACACTTGGCCACACAGAACCCTGCTACAATGGTCTCGGGTGCTTCTTTGAAAAACTTTAAATGGGTAGTGTCACACAAAAGTTTCATGGCGGCGCAATCAAACAGTGACGTGTTGAAGAGCATATTCACTAAAAAGAGAAACGAAACGAAAACGTTGTCTGGAGCAGTGTTTTCCACTTAAAAGTATATTAATATCCATAAGCGAGCTTGTTTTATCATATCTTTAATATCTTTAAATGTGAAACACTCTATCTAAGGTGCGTGCGCCTGAGCGTGCTGCCAGCATAATTTTATATATAACACCGCGCGGGGCCGGTAAAATAAGCTTTCAAGATCGAACTCCTTGGCGCATTTTTTGGCTTGACACTGTATGTCAACGGCGTAAAGTTCAACGGCAGGTCCTGGGGAAGCTTTCTAATGCAAGTGTTGTATGATTAGTGTGTGGTGTGATGCATTGTTATCGTAGCACGAAACAGCAAAAAATTATTTCCTAGATCAGTATGACATTCGTGACGAGGTAGAAAACAGAAGGGGCTACGTGAACTAGAAAAGAAAGTTATAGGATTATTCGTTAAAAGATCAGGTGTGCGCCTCTGTTTCACAGATAAGCCATGATTGAAACGCACAAATCTGTACCTCTCCATGCTGCATCTCGTAAAGAATTCCACAAGCTGTGTCCAAAAGTTATCTGTTCAGCAACTAGCAGTGTGGTCTCTGCAGCTGTGAGACATATGTGACTCCATGGTTTGATCCTGTCCAGCTCATCACAGATTTGCACATCCTGTCAGGCGTTTAACGGTGACCTCATCCTCCCTTCGATTCATGGACCTTCCCATGAAAGGTGGTGTAAAAAAAGCAAGAGGTGTAATATGCATCTAAGGCCCAAATCATCAGGATGGTGAAGCATGCTGAGGAAGCTACATTTGGTTTTATGGGTCAGGCAGCGATTGGTAAATCGATGAACTTGTTTTTTGTATTTGCTGAAAACTTTTCAGCATAGCAGGTTTTCCTGGTGAGTGTGTACTGTGACTGGAATCTAACAATCACTGATGTTACAGATAATATTGCTGACGAGGTCCTAAGCCGTTTGGAGCATGCTACGAATGGATATAGGTGGGTAAGTCGCTACTCACCCTACTCAAGAGATGCAGCGATTTTGGCAGCTGCATAAGCCAATAGGCACTCACCATCGCAGCGCACGTAACGACGATGAAATATTCGTTATTAAATGAGTGACTGATATCACGAGCAAGGTCGGCCCAAGGTCAGCTAGTGGTCGAGCATTCCAGTGCGACATCGTTTTCAGTCAGACTGGTATATCTGGGCAGTGTTACGATCACAGCGGTTTGCTGGCAGTGAGGCCATGTGGGCAGGCGGTAGCAGAGGCAGGGGGGGCCCACATAAGCAGGCAGCAAACGACACAGCGGGCACGCGTGAGCAGGCAGCGGACGACACAGCGGGCACGCGTGGGCGGGCAGCGGACGACACGGCGGGCCGCCGCCGACACAGCAGGCACGCGTGAGCAGGTGCTGCAGCCCGTGACGCCCGCCAGCCGCTCGGAAGCGGGCGGTTCCGGCCGCGCCGCCGCCCCGCCCAGGCCGCTTCCGGCCGGCGGCGGGGCGCACCACCGGCCCGGCCCGGTCGGCAGTGGCCCCGGCTGTGTGCCCCGCGGCTCGTTGTGGTAGTGAGCTTCCCCTGACCAGCGACGCCGAGGCGCCGCCGGCTCTCGCTCGTCGCTGGGACCGGCGCCGCTGTCTCAGGCGAAGTGAGATGGCCCGGTGCTGGACGTCGCGCCGCCAGGACGCCAGGAGAGCGGAGGCGCGCTGAGATGAGGTCAGAAGGCGGCGCAGTGGGCGCCCGAGCCCTGTGGGCGGCGCCCCACGCGGCCGCGCTGCTGCTGACCTGGCAGGTGGTGGCCGGTCAGGTGCAGGAGGCGCCGGTTATTTCGA
Organism: Pollicipes pollicipes; assembly: GCF_011947565.3. Taxonomy (NCBI): domain Eukaryota; kingdom Metazoa; phylum Arthropoda; class Thecostraca; order Pollicipedomorpha; family Pollicipedidae; genus Pollicipes; species Pollicipes pollicipes. The sequence continues at coordinate 45,722,062 of NW_023596576.1, read as the reverse complement.
TACCGCAGGGATCTCTCCGAGGGGTGAGTACGCCGGCATGGCCATCACGCCATTCACGGCTGGCCATTCGCCGGCCGTGAATGGCTGCTCATGGTGAAGGCTGGCGGCACTTGAGATGGATGTTCAGTGTGATGCTATACTGCAGGTGATGTGTGTAGGTGTGCAATGTTGCGTCACAAGCACTGACTGACTTAGGTGATGCTGTGGTTTGTTGATGCGCGGGCGTTCTTTACCCGTGATAGTTGCGCTAGATGATGCCACTCAGAATGGTGCAAAGTGGCATTTAAGTGGTAAGTTATTCTAATTTGCCATGCGTCTGGCAACAGGTGAATTATCAGTGACAGTATATCACAGCGTGACGACGGTAAATTTCTCACGCAATGGATTTCTGTGAAATTCGGTACTGTCTGCCGGGTTATATTGATTAGTGCCAAGCAAGCATTTGCTTACAGCGACGAATATCCGTTTGCGTGCTTAAAGTTATACAATCAACTGATTACTGACTGATTGCACTTTTTAAAGGCACGCATAACTGTCACGCGGTACGTTACCGCCAGTTAGCTTTTAACAAACGGTTCCCGCGTGCATTGTTGCCTGGGGAGGTGACGCCGCGTGCGCTGGTAGCGCCTATATCCTTGACGTAACGTTGAGCTGAGTATGAGTCATGAACTTTCATTAACGTCTGGGAGCCAATCAGTATCCGTGGATCACGTGAACATTGCCCAAAATTGCCCACGGAAAGCTCTTCCACGGGATTCCTGCAACTATCCGAGATTCAATGTCTTCAACAACTTGACCTCTGCACAGCTCGTTTCTCCTGCTCATGCGTAATGTGCCGCCTTGCTGAACGTCAAAACCTGCCCCTTCCCGCAAGCACCGTAATCTACACAGACATCGGAAGGCCGTGAGCTGATATCTACGTCGGTATCGGAGGTCGGCAACTAGGATCTGCACCGGTGTCGGACGGTCAGTGAGCTAAGATCTACACCGGTGTCAGAGGTCGGGAGCTAGGATCTACACCGGTGTCGGAGGTCGGCAGCTAGGATCTGCACCGGTGTCGGACGGTCGTGAGCTAAGGTCTACACCGGTGTTGTAGGTCGGGAGATAGGATCTACACCGGTGTCGGACGGTCGTGAGCTAAGATCTACACCGGTGTCGTAGGTTGTGAGCTCAAAATATACTAAGCTTAAACAGAATGGACGCCATCAAGACACATCAGGAAAAATGATTACACAAATGCTTAAATATTAAAACGCTTGAAGCTATGCACAAAGGCACATAGTTTAGACGAGCCCATTTCAAAAATTAAAAATGACTGAACGACACGACAACGCTCAGAAACTACAGCTTACAAGATGCACTGTGACGAGACTTTTTGTTAAGCAAAGGTTCAGTTAATGAGTGTAAACGGATTCACAAATTTTCCGATTAGGGTGATCACTGGTTTTCTGAAGAATACGAGCTCAAAGAAGGATGTCGCCGCGTGCGATCTGATAGTCTTGATGAACAGTAATGAATTGGTCGCTTGTAGGGCTTTAAGCGGAATTGTTTTTTTGACAGAGTTTATCTTCAGTGTTTGTTAGTTCAGTGCCTGAGTGCTTCAATGCTGTCTATCAGTGCTTGTTGAATCTTAGTCTAATTGGTCGCTTTGACTGCCCTTACATAAGATTTACTTTAACATTTTCACCCTTGCCCAAGCGTGCAGCACATGAAATACTATATACAGAACTAGACGTCAAACATTTCCCGTTTAATTAACTGTACTGACATGCATTTTCACCGACAACATGCATATGTCCAACTGTCGTCCCATACTTGCTTGCTTTCTTTAGTTTAGAACGCACTTTACCGAGTAAACCAGTGAAAACATTAAAAGAATTCTGAGGAAGGGTATCAATATGCATATGGTAGGGCAACGGTGTCACCAAAAGTGCTACCGTTCCCGGTGGTTTTCGTCACGGCAGATGATTATCGCTGCTTTGGTTTAATATTTGCACCGATAGCTTGTCTATGGCTCTTAAAAACACTCGTCTAGGTGGCCACTATCTAGGCGGCATAACCACGTGGTGCATACCGATGATATGGCTCTTCTGTCAAGCGTCATCTTTCGGCTCGCAGACTTTGCTGAATAGATGCCAGGAATTTGCCAAAGAGCATGGTGTAACGTACGTTACAAAAAAGACTATGAGCGTGCGTGGTCAATGACTCAAAACGAAACAAAAAGTTTCGTCACAGTTTATATTGTGATGCTCAATTAACGTGCGGAAACGAATCCAATTGCATTCATAGAAGCACTAACAACAGTTAAGCTTTTGGAGGATTACGTTGGCTTCATACAATATGATGCGTCTTGTGACAGCTCCCTGCAATGTCGTATGCTATGATACCAAACGAACTCCCTTTTCTTCAGGCTTTTCATGTGCTCCTACTTCGCCAGAGAGTATTGATTTGCGACCTAATGCTTACTGTATATTGTGTGTCACCTACATGGCGTATGTACAGCGCAACTGTTCTTAAGATGCTCATGATGTATCTGAACAACACGTTCCGGATACCTTTTGGCTGCTTTCGCGGTGGTGCTCCCATAGTGTATGTGTCAGAGCACAACGATACCCGCGAAACGGTGCATCTAAAGGCGGCTTTGGGCTTCCGATAGCGCGTCCGCAATTTGTGCAAATGCATCTTATCTCTTGCTGTAAGCGACTTGCAAGCACACTCGTTGCATGGGGTGTCCTTGAACCCATCCCAGTGAGGTGATCTCCTTATCGGACTCAGAGTCGTTCGAGATAATCCACCCGAACGCCCAGGCCGGCTGAGGAGCCTCGGATCCCCTATTTGACAGGGACAGCACGACAATCCAACTGAACCTGTTTGACTGAACCTATCTGATCGACAGCGCTTGGCGCAAAACGCCCCTTGTTAATGAACCAGGGCTGCTGTTTCCAGGTCCGCGAGTACGTGACACCTAGTCAAAGACCTGTGTTTGCCTACAAAGGGATACCGTACGCCACGCCGCCAGTGGGAAGGCTTCGATTCAGGGTAAGGTATGCCATAGGCATTCTATTCATACCTGCCTCCGTCCCACGCTCGGTCCGTTTCAAGTGAAGAGAGCATGGTCGAATGGCTGTTGACATTCCGTCTTACTTCGTCTTACAGTCGCGTTGTGACCAAAGGACCGCTATCTTGCTGTGCAAGTGTCGGCTTAATATGAAGTAGCCCCCACAACAAGCCGGATGGTGATGCGGTAGAAATGTGACGATTCGCGAGGATGATGGTACGATCGCCACAATGCACGTTTCTCCTCATAGTTTGCCATATGCATCAGTCTTGCGTGACGTTCGAGCCCTCCCCCTGTATTCCTGGAATCCACGACGTATGTTAACTGAGCTGATGCAGCCGAGCCACTCGCATACCCCGTGTAGACCAGTGGTAACCACGGATAATCATGGCAAGCCAGGCTATTCGTATATGGGCCGGTGTGATTATGCATATAGAAGGGTTCTCGGACGAAAAGTCAACTGGGAAAAGTTGAACCAAAAAAGTCGAACGACAAACAGTCAAAAGGGATAAAAGTTGTGGTTTGATGGGAGTGGATGGGATGGGACAGGAGCGGGCGGGACCGCACAGGACCACATCCCACTAGAAGGGATCGGATGCCAGCAGACGAGATAGGACCGTTTTGGGTGGGACCGGACGAGGCCAGGTGAGACCAGATGGGACGGGACCGGACTGAACCGGACGGCACCAGACGGCACCAGACGGGACGTGGCCGGACGCAATCAGACAGCATGGAACGTCACCGGACGTGGTCAGAGGGAACCGGACGGGACCGGATCGAACCGAACTGCACCAGACGGGACCACGCGTGGGTGGACGTGATCAGACAGCATCGGACGTCACCGGACGTGGTCAGAGGGAACCGGACGGAACAGATCCGGACGAGACGGGACCAGACGGACCCAAACAGACCCAAAAAGAAACGATCGGAACTCACAGAAAAGGACGAGATCAGGCAGGACTGCGTGGAACATGACAGACGGAAGCAGGACGGACTGAGACTAACTTTAAGATGATCGCCGGGGAAGGATGTTACCTTAGGACCTAAATGCGGCGCCAAGTTAAGGTCTCAACTGTCTCGTCACATCACCTGGCTCTCGTTGGCGGCGCGGCGGCGCGCGCCTCCTCCTGTGACGTTGGGGAGAGGGAGGAAGGTCGAGTGCGCAGGGAGGCCGCAGGGCAGCGGGCGGAGTCTGTTGTGCGACTGTGTCGACAGTGAGCCTGCGTATGAATTATGAAGCCAACAAAAAAAACACCCAAAACTACGTTGCTTGATATCTGCGAGGAGGGCCTTGTGCAAAGTTCGACACTCCAGCCTCTGGTATTCAGTCAGGAGCGTGGCTTTGTAAAATGAGTTGAGGGAGGGGATGGGTTCGGGCCCGGGAAGATGGCGCAGCCTACCTTCAGAACCCCATCAAATGGGTTCTCCCCGGATTCGACCCACTTTCGTCCCGAAGTTGTGAGGAGGCTCCAACCCCTTCCTCCCCAACTGAATAGAAAACTACACCCTGTCTTCGGCATTATGACTTTAGAGTTTCTGTGGTGAATTATCGACCTTCATTTTATCCGGACGTACGGTTAAACGAAGTGATAGAGTAAACATGCATGATATGGTCAGTATTAGGAGTTTCAAGCTGTGCTATGATAACGAGTGTGCCATCACAAGCACTCCGTACAGCCTTATGGACTTGCTTCAGGCTTGTGTCCCTTTGCACTTTTCGTTTGTTGCATTTTCTTTTTCGACTTATTCTTTCGACTTAAAACCTTGCCTTCTCTTAGTTCTTCGAATCTCGTCATTTCGACTTTTTCCGGTTCGACACTTATCCCTATCAACCTTTTGTCATTTGACTTGTACACGTGACGCACTCGTTGGTCAATGTTGCAAACGTTGGCCAGCGAGTAGGTCACGTGGTCTGACCTCGGCTGGCGCCTCGTTCACGATTTGCGGTCACGTGCCCGCCGCCCTGTTTTGCAGCCGCCCGTGCGCGACTACGGCTGGAACCGGACCCAGCTGTTCGACCGGTTCGGACCGGCGTGTCCGCAGGTGGACACGCAGGGCGTGCCCGGTCCCGGCGTGTCCGAGGACTGCCTCACGCTCAACGTCTGGATCCCGCAGGTCGGTGACGTCGCCCCCCCCCCCCCTCCCCGCTGACACCGGCGGTGCACCGACACGCGCCCGGCTGTCCGCGGAGCCGTCCCCCTCATCGTGAGTTCTGTAGAGGTGGAGGAGATGCCGCTGTCATTCGTGCTAAACTTGGTCTCGCATATCCCAGTGGTGGGAATGGTGGCGTTACTGGTGCCATCTGACGAAAGCGCACTGGTCCATTACGACCCCATGCGTAAGCCACACTCGTTCAGCGTCATGCAATGACTAAGCCATGCCGAGTGCATGTTTTAAGCGCGTCTCCCCGTGCCCATGAGCGCGTGACGCTTGCCATCATTCCCTACCGACGTGGAGCGCCGCGGGTCTGACGTCACCGAATGGGGCCCCGCCTGCGGCGGCATTTCCGGTTCGCGGAGGGACACTGCGCGTGTGTGGCGGGGAGGGGTCGGCACGTGCCACGCCCGCACCGCTCCAGCCACTCGGCCGTGGAGGGACGCGCCTCCGCCCCGCACTATCATGGCTTCATGACTGTTAATGACCGCCAAACGCCGCTTTTGTGGGGGGAGGGGGAGGGGGGCGAGGAGGCTGTCCGTGCTTCCGCTGCCGGCTGCCAGTTTGGTGGCCTTTGTGTGAAATCAGCTCAGATGTCGCCTGTATATGTGCTGTTGGTAAACCTGCGCACGCGCGCTACTGCCTTAAAAATCAGCTCAGATGTCGCCTGTATATGTGCTGTTGGTAAACCTGCGCACGTGCACTACTGCCTTAAAAATCAGCTCCAATCAGCATGCGAGATATTGCAAGAGATCATATCAGCTGGGGCTTGTTTGGCATTCGATTCACTCTGGTTTGTCGTAACTATTTTTCACGCGCTCAAATCCCCTTGGACCTCTCTCTCTCTCTCTCTCTCTCTCTCTCTCTCTCTCTCTCTCCTCTCCGCTCTCTCTTCTCTCTCTTTCTCTCAGCTCTCTCGAGTCTCTCTTCTCTCTCTCTCTCTTATCTCTCTCAAGGAGCTCTAGTCTAGAGAGAGGGAGGGAGGCGCTATCTCTCTCTACTCGCTCTCGCGAGGCGCTCTGCCGAGGCTGCTATCCTCTTCGCTATCTCCTCTGCCGATAGAGCTCTCTCTCTCTCTGCTAGAAGGAGCGAGCTCTCTCCCTCTCTCTCAGCTCTCGTCTCGAGCTATCGCCCGGAGAGCTCTCTCTCTCTCTCTCTATCTCTCCTCTCTCTTAGCTCTCGTCTCTCTCTCTTCCTCTCTCTCTCGTCAGCTAGAGCTCTCCTCGATTCTCTCTTCTCTCTCTCTCGCTCTAGCCTCTCTCTCAGTTCGCTCTTCTCTCTGATCTCTGGATCTCTTCTACTTCGTCTCTCCTCCTCTATCTCTCTCTCTCTCATCTCTCTCTCTCTCTCTCTCTCTCTCTCTCTGTCGTTGAAGTACCATTGACGCTTCGGACTCGTGTTTTTCCCAGGCGCCTGACGGATTTCGCCGTTTCCCAGTCGTCGTCTTTCTGGATGGCGAGCTGTTCTGGAGACAGCGAGCCTCCAAGTTTCCAATGGAAGAGCTAAGCTCTGAAGATCTCGTTGCAGTGTCCATCAGCTACAGAACGAACGCATTCGGTAAAATATATGTGTCAAATGCCAGTACGAATTGATTGCCACATGCAAAACAGAACTGGATCCCTACGTGCTATATTGGTTTTTAACCAATACAAATGGCATGGCTGAGAGCTGCCTTAAGCTTTTGGAAATCGACCGTTTAAGTTGGGAATCTCATTACCTTTTTTTTGCTCGTTCCAAGCGAGTGACTTACTTTGAGTATCTATTAAGCCGTATGTTTCAGCATCAGTAAAAAAATGGTTTAGGCTTTCTTTAGGTCCTTACCGTCATTACTTCGTACGGAAGCATGAAGCGACAATCTTTGTATATCCGCTGCCATAGTTGAAATTTGGCTTCATTTGGAAGGGCATTGTGTGGGTTGATGACATTCAACAGGAGCTGTTAAGTGCATTTGTGAGGAATATTATGCATATATATATATATATATATATATATATATATATATATATATATATGAGACGGTATTAATAGCCGTATTCCTCCTGAAATGAACGGGATAATGGAGAGATAGATATGACATTTTGGCTAAATGCCTTTATCAAAACGAGAAGTCCAACCAATGACATTGACAATGACAGTGACAATGCCTTTTCGTTTGGATGAAGGCATACAGCCTTAATATCACATCTATCTCTTAATTCTCCTGCTTATTCTACGAACAATAAGCTATCATTACTCTCTCATCTTTAACGGAAGCCTTAAAATGCCGTCTATGGGCGGTTCAAGAATAACCCTTTCGTGCCCCTCATACTAGAACACGTTCGGAAGCTTCACCCCTTACGCATAGGTATGAAGCGCATCTCTCCGATCACCAAGGCCCGGTCGTGTTCTTAGCAAGGCGCAGACAGCCTGGTAATCGGTCATTCCAAGCTTGGGCCAAAGCAAGGACACCGGTAATCGGCTATGTTAGTTTGCAATCGAAGTATGTGTGCATGCAATCGTCGTATGGGTATGTCCGGATACTTGTACTCGCTGCATTAACAAATATCAGTGTTCGGAAGCCGGAAAAAAGGGTTTCACCTGGATTCCAAAAGTTTGCGGCCACAAACGCTGAAAGTCTGGGATCTACTGCACTATGTGAGGTGCATTTGTCGACATTGGCCCAAGCTGTTCTTCCCTGTCGCTGGTTTGCATCTCCGCATTTCAAACGTCAGTTAAGGTCAAGGTCACGCTGAGGCAATTATAAAATTGGTTTTAAGCTGGTCCACGGATCTTACATCACATACTTAACATGCTGCTACATGCTTCATCGTTGACCTCTTCATCTTTCAAGGTCCAGTCCCCTGTTTAATGAGGTCATGAAAATAGCTAAGCCGCGCTACCTAGACGATTTAATTAAACGGTACCATAGCACGCAAATGCCTTATCTTGAAGACTGCCTTCGTCAGATATGGTCCTTCGTCAGCAGTTAAAGATGGTGTTGCTGGTAGTTTCACATCGCGAATCGTGATCAGTGGTAACCATAATCACATTGAGTGTTTTACGAATATATGACACATATGATTAAAATGGCGCATGATCTATGTGACATGATACATATGACACCCGTATATTTAATAGCAGGATCAATGGGAGCTCAAACCAATATGGGAGGAGTTGCTCGCCCCCTCCCCCCTTCCATCAGACATATCAAGTGACCCCCTGATTAAAGCTTTTGACCGGGTGTTCACGGCACAATTGGAGCTGACAAGGTTTCTTACTAACTACGAGTACCGCCCGGTTTGTGGGCTATTAAATGTGTTAAAAGAATGCAAGCTGGGAAGATTTGTTCATTTTCATTATCACACGCATGCAATTCACCGTCTGGCTTAAACATATAACCCACAGTGGCGACTCCATCACATTTCGCGGTCAGACACTGTCACAATTAATCACATGTTGTGATACTAACTCCTATGAAATCCTAGGTTGGTCTGGGAGCAGTGCTTATCTAATATTTTAAGTGTGTTGTATTACTGACCCAGTCACATTATAAGGACCTCCAGGGGCTTCCTAATCCGAGACCGCCTAATCGAAGCCGGAGCACTGAGCACGGACACGCACAGTATGTGACCGTCGCCGTCACCACTCGGCCCTCGCTAACAGCACCGCCCTGGCGGCCGCCCCTGCAGGCTTCCTGACGCTGCGCTCTCGAGCAGCGCCCGGCAACCTGGGCCTACGCGACCAGCAGCTGGCGCTGCGCTGGGTGCGCGACAACATCGGCGCATTCGGCGGCGACTCGCGGCGCGTCAGCCTGGTGGGCTTCTCGGCAGGCGCAGCTTCGGCCGGCCTCCACCTGGTGTCGCCGCAGTCGCAGGGCCTGTTCCAGCGCGCCGTGCTCATGTCAGGCTCGCCGTTGGCGCCGTGGGCGCACATGAGCAGTCAGGAGGCGCGTCGCATCGGCCGCGAGCTCACTGCTATCATGGGATGCCGCAACAGCGACGACGAAGAGGCGCTGCGCTGCCTGCAAGACCAGGACTTCACGCGTCTCCTCACGGCCGCCCAGAGGATCCTGGAGGTATGCGTTATGTGATATCATCCGTCCTTCTTTCCTGGTTCTCGCTTCGTCTTGCATCCTCGCGATACCTGCGTGCTCCAGACATGAATGGGTTCAAATGCCCACCTCGTGGGACCCGTCCGAGCGCCAAGCACGCACAGACACACACACACACACACACACACACACACACACACACACACACACACACACACACACACACACACACACACACACACACACACACACACACACACACACACACACACACACACACACACACACACACACACACAAATATATGTACATATATATATATATATATATATATATATATATATATATATATATATATATATATATATATATATAACTTACATACAGCCTGTATTTCCCTCGGACAGCTGGTGAGCAGCCCAACAATGAATCCCGGGCGGCAAACGCGCCCTTTGCACCGTCCCGCCAACAAGCGTTCGCCGACCTGCTGACACTCCCCTCCGACTGACCCGGCTCCGGCTCCGGCGACCGATTCGCAGTCGGCGAGCCGGTTCTTCCCGGTGTTCGCGCCGGTGACGGACGCGTTCCTCTCACCGCCTGAGCGGGTCCTGCCGGACGACCCGGAGCGGCTGCTGCGGCGCGGCGACTTCGCCAAGCTGCCCGTTATGGCCGGCATCGACCAGGACGACGGCATCCTCATGCTGTGTGAGTCGCGCTGCGTCGGCGGAGTCAGGCCGATTCCTGCTGTGCGGGCCGGCTTCTGGTCGCTCGATTTCGAGGAGCATTGGAACTAGGTGTCTTCCTTCGGCTTGGGTACGGAACTCGACCATGAACTTGGTCTCAGTCGCCTCAGTGCTCAAGGTTCTCCCGTTACGGACTCATCGTGTTCTAGAAACTTAGCACTCGACCGCTTTGGCTATGGGATCCACATTTTAAAAATGACACAGTTGCATTTCCGCACCGTGTGCGAGGCCCCCGTGCCGTAGCCTGAAGGCTACATAGTTTCATTACATCAAACTACCTGCCATCGGCCCCAGCGCTGCGCCTCTCTGCTGCAGGGCTTCGTTTGTCTTTGCTTTAAGCTGACACGTGATCACAAAAACCAGTACGCCGGCATCGTCTGTCATCTAGCCGATGATTACATGTACTAGTGCACAGGTATCGTTTGACCACTGGCTCGTGACCACACGGACCAGTACACCGGCATCATCGGCCTGTTGACCTGTGATCCCGCGGACCAGCACACCGGCATAGTTTGACCAATGGCTTGTGACTATACAGACCAGGACATCGGCATCATCGGCCTGTTGACCTGTGGTCCCACGGACCAGCACACCGGCATAGTCTGACCAATGGCTTGTGACTATACAGACCAGTACACCGGCATCATCGGCCTGTTGACCTGTGGTCCCACGGACCAGCACACCGGCATAGTTTGACCAATGGCTTGTGATCATACGGACCAGTACATCGGCGTCATCGGCCTGTTGACCTGTGATCCCACGGACCAGCACACCAGCATAGTTTGACCAATGGCTTGTGACTATACAGACCAGTACATCGGCGTCATCGGCCTGTTGACCTGTGGTCCCACGGACCAGCACACCGGCATAGTTTGACCAATGGCTTGTGACTATACAGACCAGTACATCGGCATCATCGGCCTGTTGACCTGTGGTCCCACGGATCTGATTGACCTGTCGGCATAGTTTGACCAATGGCTTGTGACTATACAGACCAGTACATCGGCGTCATCGGCCTGTTGACCTGTGGTCCCACGGACCAGCACAACGGCACTGTTTGACCAATGGCTCGTGATCACACAGACCAGTACCCGGGAACGGACCGGCTGACGTTCTCCAACCTGACGCACGTGCTGCGCCGGGTGGTGGTGCCCCGTCTGCTGGACCAGCATCAGCTGACGGCCCGGCGTTCCCTGCTCGAGGGCGTGCTCAGCTACCGCTACATCGACTCCGTGCCGCCCGGCAGCCAGCAGCTCATGCTGGCCAGCTTCGTGAAGGTGGGGTCGGCGCTGAAGGCGGCAGGTTGTCAGCGTGGGGGTAAACACGGACGGCGCCTGCAGGGCGGACATTGTCACGGTATTCGTGTGACCTTTGCTCAGGGAAGATAAGCAGTCGTATGTTAGCTTACACTGGCAAGCAGTAGATAAGAAGGTGCTCAAAACATTTTGACCGATTTTGCGAGCTTGTGCAATAGTTAAGTGATATGGGACATGGTCATTCAATATGTGCTAAACTTGCATTGCTGAGACGACAGCAGCTTTTAAAAAATCTAGCCTGCTAACTGTTTATGTCATCAAACTGCTTGTCATGCAGGGCTTACACAGATTAGTACCAATGATCGAAATGAAGATTTCCACTCACCGCGATGCACAATACTCGACTTGGCCTAGACAGGGAGCATGATCCATCACGTACGTCACAAAGAACACATCACCACTGGCTGTTGTGATTCCGTGGAGCCGGCTGACCCAGCTCAGGGCAGCACTGATCCCAGCCGTGGCGGAGCCATGGGTACCCATGGCTCCAGAAGCCATGGCTCCGCCACGGGAGCTATAGGACCCAATCCAGATGTAGCTTTTGTCCCGGGCGAGAAAAAAATTATATATTGCTCAAGGGAAAGTTCGTAGGTTATGTCTTATTTTGATTGCACTTTCCTGAAATTGCTTTAAAGCCCTTGCTAGTTAAAATCTTAATTGAGGGCTCAGCAAAAATTTAGACGATGAATGAAATAACGACAATGAAGCGCCTGTCTTAGGGATAATTATACCTCAAAGTAGCACGAATGCATCAAATATGATAGCTAACGGGAGGTTTTATATTTGGGTTAAGTGCACAAAGCATGCATGCGTACTTCTTTGGCGGTCCGGTTGAGCCAGTTTGCAACACAATGCCGTTGCCGAAATGTTCTGTCCTTGAATATGTGCAAATCGCTTTTGGAGTTTGCTTGCCGCCCGGCAGTCGTAGAATGCCGACGATTATTGTGGAGAGGAGTAAAGCTGCTGCGACTAGAATGCTTTGCTAGCGACTCAGAATGAGAGCACAGAGCGAACATCTGGTCAGGGCTGCTCTAACGCCGAGTGGCCTGTGCGTACAGATTTTCAGCGACGCCTACTTTGTGGCTCCGCTGTACGGCTTTCTGGAGCTGTACGCACGGAGCGGGGCCCCCATCTACGCCTACGCCTTCACCGAACGCGGTCCAGACATCTTCGGCAACGTCGTCGCCCTGGAAGGTACATCACGAGCCTGAATGGGCTGGGAACTTGCGATTAACTCAGGCTATCGGTCCACGTCCGAAGGCTCGTTGAACTTGGTGGTGAAAAGCATGGCCTAATATGGGCTAGGCGGTGGCGCGTGCAACCATTAGACATCCAGGAAGATAGCGATTTTTCGCAGCTGCTTTCCCGGGCGGGAGCGGACCACAGGCCTCCCCTGTGACGCGGTGGGCCCTCTGGCGGCAGGCGCCAGCCACGGCTCCGAGCTGCTGTACCTGCTGGGGCCCAGCCTGTTCCGGACGCTGGTGGGAGGCACGTACGGGCCGGCGCAGCAGCGGCTCGGTCAGAAGCTGACCGCCTACTGGAAGGGCTTCATCACGGAGGGGTGAGGCGACGCCTCCTCGACAGCGGGACGCTCAGGACCAGGCGCGGCGTGTCGCCGCTGTCTGAGCCGGATGACAGACATAACACACTGATGTGCGGCTACTAATGTCTGTTGCGCTCATGGCGTTTGTGGCTGTCAACGCTGTGATTAGCTAGATTGGTGCTCATTCAACGATCGGTCACATTTTTAAGCTAGCTGTGTTTTTTTCATTCGTCTTGGCTGCGTGGCTCGTCAGGACTCACAGGTCGACGGCACAGCATGTATCATATCGCAAACATAACGGCAGATACCTTATCGAATGATGCGCGCGCAATCCGCACTTTAGGGTCACATCTGTGGCGTACCCCGTGCTGGCCTCGTATGAGCACCGATCGCCCCGATCCACAGTGACCCGGTGCGGGGCCGGTTCGGGGAACGCTGGGAGCGCTTCACACTGGACCGGCCGGTGTTCCACAACCTGGTGGGCTCGGTGGCGGAGATCGGCTACCGACGCGGGGACGCGGGCTACTGGAACACCTTCCTGCAGTTCATCGAGGGCGCCGGCGCCACGGCAGACCCGTCGCTGGCCACCACCGCCCAGACTCTGGGTACGGCTCACACTCGGTGGCTGCTGCTACCGGCACAACTGATGGCCTTGTTAAATAGGTGCACGCATTGCTCATGAATGTAGCATACATTCTTGGAAATAACCACAGGCTAGAACTCGGGATTCATGAAAATATTAGATTGAGCTAGCATGTAAAAGTAAGATTGCTTTGGCTGCTTTATTAGGCTGCCTTGGATGTCCACTGGAAGTCAAAGATATATTGATTTGGCTCTCAGCTGACGCTATTGCGTTATGCGCGGGAATTGCAACGCCACAGTTCTTATCGTGCGCTCGTTTCTTGACAGATGAAATGTATTGTTAATCAGTCAGATATTGACTTAGAGTGACGTCTGGTGTGTTTCAGTGGGCGGCCAACCGCCCTACGAGGCCATCATGTGGGTGTTGGTGGTCATCATGGCCGTCATCATCCTGGGCCTCTTAGTGGCTTTCATCCTCACCAGACGCAGGCGACGCTCCAAGTCGGACATGTCGTTTGGGTAGCAATCCGCCACGGAGCCGCCGGCTGTGTACCGCCGGAGCTCCAGAACAGCAGATTCGTCGTTAACGTCTTCACGTGCCCGCCGCCGCGCAGAACCGCGCGCGTCCGTCGAGGTGTCGCCACCGTCGCTCCGCCAGGTAACAGGGCCGGCGCCCGGCTCGCTCCGCCACATGGCGATCCTGAGCGCCGGTCGGGACCGCCTGGACCAGAGCGGACGCAGCCTGGACGTCGTGCCGTCGGTGACCCTCTCCAGGCCCTCTGTGATCGCAAGCTGGACGGACCGACCCCCCAGTCGGCTCAGCAGCGCGGCGCGCGTCGAGCTCCGCGATGACACCTCGCTGCGCTCAGACGGCGACCTCGAGTGGCCCGAGTGTGACGTCATCGACGCCGACCGGCCCGAGTGCGACGCCGCCGCCGTCGCCGCCGCCGACCGGCCCGAGTGTGACGCCACTGACGGCGGTGACGTCATCACGTGGGCGGGGCGCGAGCGACTGCGCCGACTGACGTCCACCTACGAGGGCGAGGTGGCGCACGAGTACTGCGTGGTGGTGGACCACGTGCCGTCACCGGTGCCGCCGGTCAGCCACGGCATTCGGGACATGGAGACGCTGTTCTAGACCGGCCGCCTGCCGTCAATGAACAAAACGACGAATTGCTTCTGCAGTACGCAGTTGGCGGCTCTGTGGAGCGCGCCTCTGGCCGACCGCGCCAGCTCATAACCGGTCACATCGTGTGAATGTGGATGTGTGCGTGTGCGGTTAGTCACCGCTGGGTGTGTGGGGGCGCTTTTTGTACAGACCGCAGTCACTGAAGGCTTTTGAGAGCGTGCGAGTGCTGGATGTGTTGCCGAATAGTATCGATCGTGACCATATGGAATCTTAGATAAACGCTTCGCGACCTTAAGCCTTGACGCACTCGGTGCTTCGTAGGCCGTTTCGTGTTTTATGTCACGTGTAGGCAGTCGTGTCGGAATTCCGTGGCCACTGTTGCTGGATTCCCAGAGGCCTCCTGTCCGGCTCCACTTACCGCAGTCGCGGATATCAAACCGGTCGTGTGCAGGTTGCTCAGGTAGTTCGCCGCTGTAGGTACTAGGTGACATGATGGGAGGCGATTTCGTTGGATGTTTGTCCAGGAGTTTGGCCGATATTCCGGTACGGTGTATTTTTCTGAAGAGATCAATTCCCTGAAGGCCTCTGAAATATTACTTCTTTGTCAAGTGGTTTAGGTTTATGTATGGTATGGTAACATCAGTCATACGAATCTGAAATTGAGATCTTATGTATCCTCTGAATGCCCTTTTCAATGCAGTGATGTCACGCTGTACGTAACGTCGCACCAGCTGGTGCAAGACTCCGTCAAACAGGTAGAGCGGACTTGCCACAGCTTAACATAAAGAAGGCCGGTTGCCGGGTGGCTGGTTGGTGTTAACTCTTGCAACGGTAATCATTTTTAATTACCAAAATATTTATTATCATTGCACCTTTAATATTAGCACGTGAAGACACATTTGGTGCATGATACCGAAGTAGATGTGTTTCGTGACATGTGCACGGGCATATCGCACCCCTGTTGGCACGAGCAAACCACACATCTGGTGGTTAACAACCATATCTGGTGGTGACAACCTGATCTGGTGCATCTGGATTGACAACCACACATCTGGTGGTTGTCAGCAGGCAGGCGTGTGAAATCAAAAGCAGGTGTGAGATCCGAGTCCGCGTGCAACTGGATTCGGATCTCACAAGGCATGCCTTGACTCAAGACTCAAGGCATGCCTTGCGTCCGAGTCCGACTATCGATGGCGCAAAGCCAGCCCTGGGTCGGTGAGTATGAGTCCGAGTCTATTCCGTTACTGTACGTAAGTATGGGTCTGAGTTCTAGACATTATGCTACGGGTGAGGCCGAGGGGATCCATGTCGTTTGCGATGTTACTGAATAGCATCGTTCCAGATCATGCCGTTGGGAATGAAAACGACAGTGAGCATTATATATATATATATATATATATATATATATATATACATTTCGTAACTTTCCACAAGATCCAGTGGCTTTTTAGAAGTTACACGTCATCATTGATAACAACGGGCATAAAAGAGACAATGTGAAACCTAATAAAAATAGCCCAACACATCACACATCGGTCAAGGGATCATCTCGGTGAATCACACTACTGCATTCACATCGTAGCATCACACACAATCGAATTCACACACGCACCCACTCATGTGCCAACAATCGCCTCACTCAGTAGCAGCTCCATAAGTTGGCGCTTGAAGCGGCCTAGACTCTGAACATTGCGCAAGTCGGACGGCAGGCAGTTAAACAAATCCGATGCTCTGTAGCTAAGTCGGCGAGTGCCAGAGCTGCTCACCGCTCGGGGGCGCCTCAGCTGGTTAGCCTGTCGCGTTTCATGAGTGTGCTCAGCACGTGTGAACATCGCGGCTATATCTGGTGGCTGACCCGTGAGTAAGACTTTTTTGAGCAGGCACGACTTATGATATCTGACGAGCTGATCAGCACTAAGCCATCGTAGATCCCTGACAACATCCGATATATGGTCACACCTTCTCCTTCCGCTCACAACCCGCGCACAGAAGTTCACAAGTTTTTGCACGCGATGGAGCTGGGTGGCTCCGTGAGTACCATACAGTGCTATACAGTATCTAATGGAGGAAAGAACTAGAGCTCCGACAATGCGAGCGAGGGTGTCTCTTGGGAGTACATGCTTGGCATGGGACAGGGCCATCAGAGCGCCCGTCGACCTGGCAACAAGCTGATCAATGTGCGGTTCAAATGTGAGATTTCTGTCCATCACCACACCAAGGTTTTTGACAGTATTGCTTTCAGTAATGACAGCTGACCCGAACTTGACATGCACAGGAGGCATTTTACGCAGCATAGCCTTTGTCCCGAAAACTATTTATCGCGTTTTTGTTGTATTGACTCTCATAGAGTGGTTGTTAAACCAGTCCAATGCAATTGACAAGGTGCTCTCCATGGTTCCGACAAGATGTTGCATCGCACTTTTCTTTCCAGTAACCAAAATCTGTGTGTCATCGGCATATTGTATCACTGTGGCACCTTCTGAATATAACGCCAGATCGTTCGAGAAAATGGAATATAGGAGCGGCCCGAGGGCAGTACCCTGAAATACCTCCATACCATTCGGAAGACTGCGAGAGCATGCAATATGCCCTGAAGGATATCTGATCTGAACCTGTTGGGTATGCCCGCAAAGGTAGCTTTCAAACCATTTTGTGTCAATATTGTATATCTTAAGCTTAGATAAGAGAAGCTGGTGATCCACAACGTCAAAACATTTGAAAGATCTATCAAAACAAGCAGAGCGATCTCCCCAGCATCCATCGCGGTGAGTATTTTATCAGTCACTACAGTAAGTGCGGTCTCTGTGAAAAATTCGTACGATATCCGTGTTGTGTATGCGAAAATAAATCACGCTCGTTAAAATGTGAGCTAAGCTGATGATGAACAATGCGCTCGACTATTTTTGCTATCCCTGGCACTACAGAGATTGGCCTAAATTTGGTAGGATCGTTCAAATCACTGGTTTTCGGGAGCGCTGCGACAAGAGCGTGTTTCCAGGCGCTGGGCACCGTTCCCTCAATGAGACTGCTATTGATGACGTCAAGTAGGGGGCAGCTGACACCACGAAAAGACTTTCGTAAGAGCTGCGTACTAAGTTCATCTAGCCCACAGGATGTCGTCGGGTTCATCGTAGACATAGCTGCAAGCAGCTCATCGCATGACACAGGACGCACCTTAAATGAGCAGGTCATAACTCGAGGGAGCCTGACTGGCAAAGCCGTGCTCGGTTCGGCACGCTGGCGGCAGTCGTAGGCCCTACCTTCAAAAAGTAGCCATTCAAAGTATCAGGATGAATGTTAGGTGTGGCTGACGTACCCTTTTTACTGCCAATAACCGATTTTAACGCACCACCACATGCCGGAGTGACCTGCCCCAGAAATCTGCTTCCTAATATGATCGCGACAGTCCCGTCTAATAGCTGCCCGTGTCTGCTTATTGAGTGCCTTGTACTCAGCACGCGAACAGCACGCTAGAGCGACGCGGCGACGAACCATCAACACACGCGTATCAGCTGAGACAGGTGGGGCGGATTGACAGCGCAGTTTAATGCGCCGGGCAGGCGCGACGGCATTCAAATGGGGTGTAAACACTCCTAGAAAATAGTCCCACTTCTCAGACGTCGTCGCACTTCCATAGACGAGAGACCAGTCGGCGCCCACAAGCAAATCATTGAAATAATCAAAATCAACTCGATTCAGGCAGCGGGATGCGATGACATTGGTGTGGCGTTTCCCTTTCGATACTTTCAGCAATATTCGCGTGAAGTCATGCGGACTATAGTGACAGGCGGTGACACCACAGCGTTGGCTGAGGTCCTTGTGATTTGTGATCGTGACATCTATCAGCGAGCCAGCAGGACGGTACGTTGGATAGGAATCGTTACACATATGCAGATTGTAAGACCTTAACAGTTGCATCAATTTCTGATAGCCGGCGCCTGTGCTCGAGCCAATCAGGTTGATATTTAAATCGCCGGCGATCACTATTGGGCAGTCATGTGTG
The DNA here is from genome assembly GCF_011947565.3 of Pollicipes pollicipes. NCBI lineage: Eukaryota > Metazoa > Arthropoda > Thecostraca > Pollicipedomorpha > Pollicipedidae > Pollicipes > Pollicipes pollicipes. The sequence continues at coordinate 45,703,504 of NW_023596576.1, read as the reverse complement.
GACATTATACATTGTAACTGGTTGTCCAAATCATATGGACACATATGGACACATATGGACACATGGCATGCTGGACCGGGCTTAGCATGGCTCGTCAGAATAGCAGTCACGTTGGGAGATGTTGGGGGTCAGCAGCCATCTGCTCCCTCTGCAGCTCCCTTGACCCCTTAGTAACGCCGGAGCCGCGTACGTCGCGTGGCGTCGTACACGACGTGGACTTCCTCCATTGGGTACAGGATGGCGACAGGTGCATACGTTGACCTTGTCTGTCTGCCATTCGATTTCAATGTATTCATGGAGTGCAAGCGTAAAAGGCATTTGGTGTGCAACAGTATTGATTGGTTCACCTAGCCCTGCACGTCGAGGACGAGGACAATGGTGCAGTTGGGCCTCGTTTCGACATAAGCCTGAAAACTGCCTCATAACCATGCAGCAATGCGCACGCTTCAGTCTCTGTCTGGCGGCACCACTTGTTGGCCATTTGTGCTGATAAACAGGGCCACATGCTCAACCATCTGACTGGCATTGGTTGTGTCAGAAGTAACGTTCAGTAGAGACTCTCCTCCCAAAGCCGGCACCTATTGCACGGTCCGGTCACGCCTCGCCGGCATGTTCGAAAATGGGGTCAACGCGTCTCGGGTAAGGAGGTCGGCCGCCGGCAGGGGACACGGCGGGGGTGGTGCCAGGCGCTGGGGTGCACGACACACCCACCTGGCCTGTTCCCATAGGGTCCAGGCGCCCGCCACTGACCGCTGCGCCGGGCCAGCAGGCGACGAAGCGGTCTGCAGCGGTCGTTCAGCAGCGGACTGAACGACCGCTGAAACGGCGGTCTGGGAGCGGTCATGGAGGGAGGGCAACCGACTGACAGAGCAGCGACCCCCGCACTCGATCTGTACGTTACCCGATCATCACTTGCAAACGGGCCAAGCGTGCAGCCGCGGTAAGGGAATGGGACAGCTGGCCGACACAATGAGACGGTTGCAATAGAAAGACGGACGGTCGTAGTAGAACGAAAACATCAATGATGACGGGCTAAGGAGTAAATTAAAACAAGACGCGATGGAGCAGTGATAAGCCGGCGTATGAAGCGAACGCGCTATGCCGGCATACGAGCAGCAAGGTTGGCGTCCTGGGGTGGTTGGAAAAGTTGACAGGAACACACATGAATTGTTTTGATAGCGGTCAGCCGGATGCTGTTGCAAAAACAGCTGGCTGAAGCGACACTGAGATGCCATGTTTTCCGTCTTTGGCTATCGCTCTGTTTGATATGCGTCGTAGCATCGTGGCGCAAATATTAGGAGCTTGATGTCGTGTGGAGCATTGTCCACCGAAAGTTTTACCACCGAGCATGGCATGACCGCTGCAGAAGCTGCCTGACATGACCGCTGCCTTCCCACCCTCCTCCCCTCCCCCTCTGGCGCTCCACCGGGTCAGGCCGCTGGCGCACACAGGGATGTGAAGCTGCTGAAGTTCGCGTCATGTTTGTCCAGTTGCTGTTTGCTTCGAGTCGGCGTCTTAAAGACGCTGGTTTTGTTTTCCGGATGCTTGCCGATGCTTCGTAAAGAACACAGACGGAACAGCACAGCGCAGCGCGGTACTCGAGAGGACCTGAAATACGCCAGTCAGCGCACATTCTGAGGTGTTGCTAGGTGAGCCAACACGCACATTCATTGCCTATTTATCATTTTACCGAACCCCAGGCACATCAAGGAGCGCCCTAGTGATTGATCAACAGCAAACAATTACAAGAGCAAGACGCTCCAGAGTGTTGCAAAATGATTTGATTAGACGGCAGGCTTGTCTGGCAAAACCTCTGTAGCCTCGACATAGGTGCACAGCAGTCCTCACCACTTGGATACTTCTTCCGCCGAAAGAAGAGAGCGTGAGTGGCAATTCGATCAAATCCAATTTTTCGCATCGAGCGACATGCAGCAAAGTGCGGCGCATTTTACGAGGAGCGAGGCTGTAGCCCGAGTCAGTCCTATCTGGGCGACGATCACTTCCGAACGAGAGCTGCTTGGCCGGTCGTAACGCTTTCCAGGAGCTAATAGCTTTGTAACGCTGCTCTCAGTTTTATTAGGTTTTCAGCAGGAACGCACGCAGTTTTTCAAACACTGCGCTGCGTAAATGTGCGTCCATTCGCACGTCATGCGTTTGATCGGGACTCATGTCCTGTAGCATTTGAATCTAAACGAAGCCTTCTCTCGATAGGTGTGGAAAGCGTGTCATTTCCTTATCGCGAGAACGATGCACAACGCGACTCGAAACCTCACGTAGATCTCGACGCTCCACGTCGCAGCAACATGTGCATGATACTTTTTCGTTGAGTATGTAACAGATAGTCTCGATGGCAAAGCTGTGGCTGGTTTTGTCCAGCCAGTCATGCGCTCTCAAGCGCAAATTACGATTCGGCCGTTTCGGAACATTTTTAAACATTGCTATCCGACTTCGGTAAGAGAGAAGATGTACACGTAAAGCCAACGACATGTTGTACAACGCTACACCATCTACGAACCAAAGATCAGAAACATATCTGCAAAGCTTAAAGCCTTCCGAGCCAGCGATGTGCGAGCAACCGACCGGAGAGCTGCTTGTGACACTTTCGTGACCAGTGTAGCTGACTGTGGTGTGGGTTACATCCACCCTCATTTGTGCTTTTAAAAACATGTTGGTTACTGACGCTGAAGTCGTAAATCATTCGATGTCATCACTTCCCTTACTAGAAATTCGCACACATGGTCGCACCCTAAACCCTTGTCATAAGAAAACAAAAATGAATGAAAAGCCGTCTTACCAAAAAGTCCGTAAACTGTCCGGTTATAGAAGACGAGTGACATGTTACTGCTCCATACCTCTCGTCAACCACAACTAATGCAGCCATGTTTGCCATGGTCATTTGCACAAGACGGTCTTCGGCGCCTTATGTCGTTCCACAATAATATAAATACAGCGCAACGATGCTCATACTTTCCGGAGCACCGAGTCCCAATAGTGACAGAGACAACAAGTACTCACGGGCCTGCTCCGCAAAGCGATGGAACCAGCTCCCTGAAAGCGCATGAAATGATTTGCGGCGTTCTGTGGACGAATCGTGTTTGCAATATTTCGGGATGCATCATTCTTAAAGTGATGAGTGATGATTATTTACTTCTGCCATTGTTTTGATAAAAGCATGTTGCCGAAATATCAACTCAACTTTATCTCCATTCTCATGGTTTTTATCCGAGGAATAGGGCTACTACTGCTGCCTTATCTGCCTCAGGATTTCCTAACGGATTCTAGCTCGGACTGTCAGGATATACAGGGACCGGCTGGGCCGTGCTGACTACCAGGGACGCACATGGGTCTGTACATGAAGGAATGCACGTCATCTGTAGGCCAGTTTTCGTGCAGGATCATGGGGTGAATCGCTTGGAACCCCAGCAAAAATTAGTCGGTGGCCGCCCCCCCCCCCCCCCCTCCCATTTCTCTTTACGCGCGGATGCGTGCTGGAAGATGGTCGTTGCATATACCTGAAGAACGTCACTTTATGCGTTTCAAGGACCTACTGTGAGTCCATGGGAACATGGAAATTAGAACCTGAGACACACGCTACCACAACTCTTACCAATTTCGCGCCATATAGCCATACGTCGAAGCTGAAAAAGCACATCAAAGCAGAAAAATATCCGGAATCATTATTTGAGGCGTCCTTCTGCACTTCCTGCTCGTAGATCTTGCTCTCCAAACTTGAATTTCGGTTTGAGTGTTGTTACGCGGTCCAAAAGCTTCAACAAAATCAGTGCCTGCGCCAGTGCATGGTTTGCAGGCATGTCAACGTGAAAACACGACAAAGAGACGGACAGCAGACACATAATAAGCAACTAGTGTACGGTTCGGTATGCTCACAATCGTGGGTTGCGAGTGCGAAAAGTCATGAACACTCTGACCGCGTTTGCATGCAAATTGAACAACGCTTGTACAAAACCCTAGCCGTAACACGAATGGAATATTCAAATGCCAGTTGTGAACGGAAAACTCAAAAGAAGAAACTAAATGGATGATTTGTTCCTAATATTTCAATTGAATGTTAGAATACAATAACGAAATCTATACTCAAATGCACTCAGCTGGACAGCAAGTATTAAAAGCCAACGAAGCGTTCCTCTCCTATGCTCATTTGTTTAATTGCTCGATGTGCTGATTTTGTACTGATGTACTGATTTTGTACATTGCTCGATGCATTTGGCAGGCGTGCGTAGCACGCGAACAAACGCCTGGGTGGCCGGTTGAATACCCTTCGCTCGGGTGGGGGTCAGTTTGACACCTCCCTTTGAGATCTCAGAATCTAAGAAACCTAGAGACACCAAATTCAGTGGGTGTATTAGCCTGTACGCGACCTCAATTGTGCCAAAATTGTACACGCCGAGGTCATGGCCTTCGAGTCAAATGAGATCAAACGAGGTTGAACTGAAGATTGGTGTTAAAAGTGCCCTCGGAAGCTAGATACGTGTTCTGAGCAAAAAGTACCTGGTGCTCGTTTAAGATAAGTGACTTGGCTGACCTTTCGCAGGCTATGGTGGCCAAAATCACACGAGAATGTTTTGAGTTGCATTTGAATAAGCGTCAAAGATTACGCCAGGCACTGTATGTCTAAAATAAAGTGTTGTCATTTTAGATCAGTGACCTATTTTGACGTTTACCGAAGTCCGTGGAGCATGTGTAATGCGGTTCCTGTTATCAATGTATTCGAAATGAACACCAGAAATTACCCCATACAGTGAGCTCTAGGGCAACAGCGCAGACTGGTTTTGACCTTGGTCTGACCTTCATACCTGACACTAATTCAGAAGAATTTTTCATTCAATTGTCGTGTTGCCTAAGAAACCATCTCAGAAACGTATGGCTTTGTCTAACGCTCCGTTGTTGCGTCCGATTGAACGATCCCCTAGAAATTGTCTTCCCTGAATCAATTGCCTGACTTTGACCTGCCGTAGGTCAGCGATCTTACATGGCACATCTAAATTTGTTGTCAAGCGATTTTTTCAACTGTCTACAACTATGCAAAATTTGGCGCAGCAATGCTGCGTCGTTCGGAAACAGTGCCGGAAAAAGCCTTCGGGGAGATGGGTCCAGTTGACACCCCATCCTTGCGCGTGTTAAGCTGCAAAATCCCTGCCCATTTCAAACTACGCCACCCACCCAAGCCTGGTCATGGCGCACCTCTCGGTCCGGCACATATCATAGGCCGATGAGTGGTTGGGTGTTTGTCGAAGACCGTGAATGACAATGGCACGACCTCCCGTGGGCCGCGATCGATGAGCGTCCATCGTCGGTCTTCCCACGGCCGTCTTCCATGTTTAATTTGCTCCCACGCTGGTTGGGCAGCAACGGGTTCAACACGGCCGGGGTCGGGCCGTCGCCGTCGCCCCTGAGTAGCCAGCCAGCCGGGTCTGCGGCTCGCACACTGCCGGCGGTCCCCGTCCTCCCGAGCAGCCGGACGTCTTCGGCGGGGGAAGCAGCGGCACGAGATGCCTCCGCGGCCTGAGTGGAGGAGGCGGCCAGCGGCCCTCTGCCTGCTGCTGCACCTGGTGACGGGTCAGTCTGTCGGACGGTGGGGTTGATGGTGCTGATGGTTACATGCATTGCTTTCTGGTGCGGCTGATAGAAGGTGAATTTGTCCCGGATCTCACGTGAGTCTACAAAGACGCGGGCATCCCCTGCAATTGGTGACCATGTTCTGAAGTTTTTATTGAGCAGTCCTTATCGATTTGTGGAGACTGTGTACTGCGGATGTGTCCATGTGTGTAGCGCAATATAGCGCAATGTGATAAAATATAGCATGACAAAATAGTGGGTCATTAGCCGGCTGTTTGATATTCTAGGACTTGCTCATTAAGCTCGATGTGACTGCCTGGGTCTTTCCCCTCTAACCTGTGTGGCAAGTTGCCCCATCACAGCATTAACAGAGATACAGGAGAAGCGAAAGCCCCTGACTCGTAAGCGCCGGCAATTCACATGAACCATTACACGTATCTTTCTGGACCGTGTTTCCACAGAAAAAGTTGATCGGAAGTAATTGTCTTCGTCCCAGCACCAACTGCGTATAAGTGAACGCAAAACCAGCAAACCACAACCAGCCATCGCCGCGAAATGGCTTTAAATTTTTGAAGGGACAGCTTTCAGGATTGAAAAATCCTTGATGTGGCTTGGGCCCGAACTGGATGGTTTTCCTGACGCCTGTAAAATTATTTGGACGTGAACCCCTCACCGTTACACGCATCCACGCCATACTTCCTTCTCTTTTCTCTCGGACAATTTTCTGCGTCATGCGGTGAAGGCATGTGGGAAGAGGTAAAACGTTTTCTACAGCTTCTACGCCGTTAATCACCAATCTTCGTCTTGAAGCCAACCTTGGGGCGGGGAATACCACGAGCCAGTATTCCGCCGGTTTCTCCAAGGTCACATTTTGCGGATTTACACGCCGGAACTAGAGCAAGGTCAACACATAATAATTAGACGATTCGCCGTCCTACAGGCGCGGCTCGACGACGTCATCCCAATTTACCAGTAAGACGGCTCGTGCGGTATAAGACGAACGAGGCAATATATTGACAGCCCACACCAATGTGTGTGATCGTGCTTTAGAAAGAACGCCTTTCTTTGTTACAGGTCATGCTAAAAATCGGCCCGTTCATGAACTGCGTAGTGTGACGCCGCGACGCATGGCCCTCTTGTTCGCATGCTTCTCAGGCGATGTAGAAACAGAGCTACGGGTCTTGGCAGGGGATTGCGTGTTTTTGGGCGACGACGTAGCATTTTCATGGTCATCTATAATAGAAATTTAGCGCAAATGCGTCGCTTAATTTTAATCTTATATAATATTATGTCTTATCTCATAAAATATTATATCTCAGAAATCAGTTCAGTCAAAAGGCTGGGAGTAAATTATTTAGCGAATGGGTTGAGTCATTCGAGTCAGACTTCCGAACGGTCTCGAGTTTGGCATGGACTCCGAGCTTCGCCGCGTCTAAAACCACACCTCATGTGACCATGATTGCCTCGTTTGCGATATATTTTTAACAATATTACGTCACTTCATCTTCCCGGGCAGGGCCACCCAAATCGAGCATTTTCCCTTAGTTTAAGTCAGTCTTTCTCTGTCTATGTCTCTTCTGTCAATCTCATTATTTTCTCCTAAACTGTATCACTGTTCTGATGCATCGAGTCAGGCCATAGTCAAAGCGACAGTGTCGCCGCTACCTCAAGTGTATTCTTGGGTCTCGCAGACCATATAGGACAGTGAATCGCGGCCATGATTCGTGTGCACTGAGATTTAAATGCTCTGTTTCGGTTCTGTCATTGTTATGTCTCCTCGAACCGTACACTACGGAAGGCCAGGCGATCTGCAGTTCCACTTCTTTGAGTGCATAAATGAACTGTATTATCACCTTCAGTACTTGTCTCCCACTCTACATCAAAATGGCACAGCGTCCAGTGATCAAATACACGAACATCGTATAACAGCGCAGTATTGAACACACGACACGAGATATGAGCCGATTTAAGACTTGACACAAGCAATCTTAGTGAATGGAAAGCTGACGCAAGTGACAGCAATTAGCCCCACTAGCTGGACTAACGCGCAATGACCTGTGTGGCCACAACTTTCATTCAGTCATTCACGCGACCTGTTCCTTAGTACTGCGGTTTTATAATCTGATTCTAACTCGCCGAGCGCCTCAATGAGTTCAGAATGGTGACACCATCCAGACTGATGATATCGCTCATACTGGTGACACCACTCAGACTGGTGACGTCACTCAGACTGGCGATATTGCTCAGACTGGTGACACCACTCAAACTGGTGACGTCTCTCAAACTGGTGACGTCTCTCAAACTGGTGACGTCGCTCAGACTGGTGACGGTCGGCATGACGGCCTGCAACACCAATGGAGTCCGTTTCATTGGCGTGGCAGTGGATCAGACGGTAGTGCGGACGGTGGAGCAGACCGTGGCGCAGATGGACCTTGTGTAGGAAGCCGGCGCCCGCGGCGGTGACGCCCTGGGACCGGCTGTGACCCGGTGTTGTGTGTGTCCCGGCAGCTGGTGACACCCTGGGACCGGCTGTGACCCGATGTTGTGTGTGCCCCGGCAGCTGGTGACGCCCTGGGACCGGCTGTGGCCGGGTGTTGTGTGTGCCCCGGCAGCTGGTGACGCCCTGGGACCGGCTGTGACCCGGTGTTGTGTGTGCCCCGGCAGCTGGTGACGCCCTGGGACCGGCTGTGGCCGGGTGTTGTGTGTGCCCCGGCAGCAGGTGACGCCCTGGGACCGGCTGTGACCCGGTGTTGTGTGTGCCCCGGCAGCTGGTGACGCCCTGGGACCGGCTGTGACCCGGTGTTGTGTGTGCCCCGGCAACAGGTGACGCCCTGGGACCGGCTGTGACCCGGTGTTGTGAGTGCCCCGGCAGCTGGTGACGCCCTGGGACCGGCTGTGATCCGGTGTTGTGAGTGCCCCGGCAGCTGGTGACGCCCTGGGACCGGCTGTGACCCGGTGTTGTGAGTGCCCCGGCAGCTGGTGACGCCCTGGGACCGGCTGTGACCCGGTGTTGTGTGTGCCCCGGCAGCCGATGACGCCCTGGGACCGGCTGTGACCTGGTATTGTGTGTGCCTCGGCAGCCGGTGACGCCCTGGGACCGGCTGTGACCCGGTGTTGTGTATGTCCCGGCAGCTGGTGACGCCCTGGGACCGGCTGTGACCCGGTGTTGTGTGTGTCCCGGCAGCCGGTGACACCCTGGGACCGGCTGTGACCCGGTGTTGTGTGTGTCCCGGCAGCCGGTGACGCCCTGGGACCGGCTGTGACCCGGTGTTGTGAGTGCCCCGGCAGCAGGTGACGCCCTGGGACCGGCTGTGATCCGGTGTTGTGTGTGCCCCGGCAGCTGGTGACGCCCTGGGACCGGCTGTGACCCGGTGTTGTGTGTGCCCCGGCAGCCGGTGACGCCCTGGGACCGGCTGTGACCCGGTGTTGTGTGTGCCCCGGCAGCCGGTGACGCCCTGGGACCGGCTGTGACCCGATGTTGTGTGTGTCCCGGCAGCCGGTGACGCCCTGGGACCGGCTGTGACCCGGTGTTGTGTGTGTCCCGGCAGCCGGTGACGCCCTGGGACCGGCTGTGACCCGGTGTTGTGTGTGCCCCGGCAGCCGGTGACGCCCTGGGACCGGCTGTGACCGGGTGTTGTGTGTGCCCCGGCAGCCGGTGACGCCCTGGGACCGGCTGTGACCGGGTGTTGTGTGTGTCCCGGCAGCCGGTGACGCCCTGGGACCGGCTGTGACCCGGTGTTGTGTGTGTCCCGGCAGCTGGTGACGCCCTGGGACCGGCCGTGACCCGGTGTTGTGTGTGCCCCGGCAGCCGGTGACGCCCTGGGACCGGCTGTGACCGGGTGTTGTGTGTGTCCCGGCAGCCGGTGACGCCCTGGGACCGGCTGTGACCCGGTGTTGTGTGTACCCCGGCAGCAGGCGCGGCCGGCGTCTCGGTGGCGAGCCAGCGGGTACGCTCGGACCTGTGGCCCGAGTCCGAGTGCCGCTGTGAGGGCACCTGGGTGGAGCGGCACGTGGACCACGCCGACCCGCTGAAGGTGCTGCCTGACGGCCTGCGTACCGTCGACCTGGCCACGTTCTCGGCGCTGCGGGCGCAGTTCCTGCAGGTACGGCCCGACGAACGGGCGCCGGGCGGCGAGCCGCTGCTGCTGTGACGGCGGCGGCGGCTCTGGCATGCTTCAGCTGAGGCCAGTGACTGCCCGCTGCTCAGCTAGCTATGCTGGCCTGCGGCCACTGCTATGTGCGTCGTCTCAGGCTGTTCCCTTGGCTTTGTTCTTTTGTTTGTTTGTTTTTGTTTTGTTTTTTTTGTTGTTGTTTTTTTGCTTCACGCAGTTCTTTTTCCAAAATTATGCTGGGCTGGGATTGCTGTTAAGTGGGATGTTTGTGAGTGAGTGAGTGCCGGTGAGTGAGAGGTGAGAGGTGAGAGGTGAGAGGTGAGTTCCGGCGCACAGGTCCTCATCTCAGGCTGATGATGCATGACGTATGCTGGGCTGTGACCGCTGTCATAATCAGCGTGTTGGGTAGATTTATGGATGAGTAGTATGACAGTTTAACGCATAGCCAAATACAGCTAGTCACTAAATCGTAGCTGGAAATATATCCGAACTGACGCAGTATCACATTACCCGCTTCTGTAATATACGAGACAGTAGTATTAGCCTTATTCCTCGGAGAAAAACCAGGAAAATGGAAATATAGTTGGGTTGATATTTCGGCAAGATGTCTTTATCGAAACAATGGCAGAAGTATTTGCTATTGTTTCGACAATGGCATGTTGCCGAAATATCAACCAACTGTATCTCCGTTCTACTGGTTTTTCACCGAGGAATAAGCCTAAGACTACTGTCTTATCTATGTGAATAATGTTCCTCGCTATTGCACTGAACAGCTTCTGTAATATTGCCCGTGTCTTGCATTAGCAGCTTTCCGAAGGTTTCGTGCAATAAACGTTTTAAATCATTTCGAATTTGTTAGAAATGTCGTTCATGAATTGGAATGTTTTACCTTACGCACGCGTCGACATAGGCAAGAAATGTTTTAAGCTCCTTGTTTTTTTTGGTGTTATGTGTTCTTATGCAGAAAGTAATCGATCTCCAGCGTCTGATATACCAAAGGTCGGCCTTTCAGTAAAAATATTGCATAAATCTATATGTTGCATGCATAAATTAACCACTAACAACAAACTCTTTCCCTTCCATTTGCGTTGCTCGATGACATAGCGAGAGCAGTTTGCTGGACGTGTATTTAGAGAGCTGACCGTCAGAAGTGCCAGACTACCTAATGTGTCATGGTGACAGGAACGTCACGCTGGCTTGTACCTCAGACTGGCAGAATTGTCGGACTGACGGGAGGACGTCACATGCGACTGACAGACATGCAGACGAAAACATGGAGAGGCAGGCATATATCCATACACGTATACATACATGTATGGATGCATTATACACGTATACATTCATACATCCATACATCCATACACACGTGCATACATGCATCCATATATGTATGCATAAGTGCATACATGCATCCTTACATGCATGGATGCATCCATGCATATATACATATATACATGCATACGCACGGACAGACAGACAGACCGCAGTAGGAGTGCTGCATCATCAGGCGCTAGCTGAGCGGTCTGTCGTGACCGACCGGCGCGGGCGGCTTCCTCTCTCCCGGCAGCGGCTGGAGGGCGTCAGCTTCTCGCAGCTGCCGCGCCGCGTGAACCTGGAGCTGGACCTGGCCTCCAACGACCCCGACCACCCGCTGAGGCTGCTCGAGGAGCTGGGCTCGGCCGAGTACGGCAGCTTCGTGCTGCTGGTGCAGACAATGACGCAGGCCTGGGCCCTGCGCCAGAACATGCGCACCCAGCGCGGCACCTTCCTCTCATGGATGCGCGTGCCCGGCGACGTGCTCATGCCGTGCATCTGTCCGACCGGTGAGCCTGACCACCGGAGGTGAGCTAAGACTGGGGAGGGGGCACGATTGGTGGTGAATACGACCGGCGGTGAACATGGCCGGCGGGGAACACGACCGGTGGAGAACATAACCGATGTGGAACACGACCGGTGGTAAACACGACCGGTGGGGAACACGACCGATGGGAAACAAGACTGGTGGTAAACACGATCGGTGATGAACACGACCGAAGGGGATAAAGATTGGTGGGGAAGACGGCCGTTTGGGAACACGATCTGTGTGGAACATGATCAGAGGGGAACACGACCGGTAGGGAACACGAACGGGGGATACGACTAGAAGGAAACACGACCGGTAGAGGACACAACCAGTAGAGAACACAACCCGTGTGGAACACAACTGGTAGGAAACACAACCGGTAGGGAACATAACCGGTAGGGAACACAGCCGGTAAGGAATACAACCAGTAGTGAACACGACCAGTGTGTGGGCGCGCCGCGGGCTGTGCTCGTGTGTAGGGGCGAGTGCTCCACGGCAGTGGGTCTTGCGCGCACTACAGTTGAAGCCGTGGTTTATAAGAACATTACGAGCGATCCAGAAAGACTTTGCTGCCAAGATAATCACATATCTACACGAACAATTGGCCGCCGTTCTATGTTCCCCAGCCTGGCTCGCTCGTCTTTTTTCAACACAGTGTTCTGATGACTTTGAGTCATGTAAGCTACAACAGAGCCTTACCGGCTGGTCTTCACGTCCGTTCACACCCCTCCTGTTTTGCAACTCCGGCAGGAGCGGTAGTGACCATCAGTGTCCGGCTTCCCGATGAGGAGCTTACAGATGAGCTCAGAGATGCTGCCTCCGAGCAGTACGCCACATTCGTGGACCGCATTCATCAACAGGTAAAGATGCCCAACGTCTTCAGCACGCAGAACACAGGATGCATTGTTTGGCTCGCTTGTCTGTGTTCAAGTCGTAAGTTACTACTTTGCTACTTTACGTTTCGAGTTAACTAATCAGGCTTACGTATCAGCAGGTGGCATTATCTACTGTTTTGATTCATCCTTCAGTTAACACCATGAGTTTCAGCCATCTTCATGCCTCACTCATTGAGTTGCCTCTCTATGCGCTCGCTCACTGGGCCCATTCAAATCGCCTAGGTCAACCAGCACGTGACCTCCTGCCGACCTGGGAGCTCTCCGTGACCTGTGACCCGCAGGTGGCGACAGCCCTAGCCACCTCGGAGCCGGCCATCGTGGACGTGCACGTGACGTCGCTGACGGCCGGCTCGGTGGTGGTGAACGCTGACGTGTTGCTGGCCACCTCTATGGACGCCGCGCTGGCCCTCACGAAGGTTGGTCGCCGATCACCGGCCGGGCCTCGCGCGTGTAAACACGGACGGTGGGATCGGTAAGGGAGTGGACGCTGACTGGGTTCCGGTGACTGCAGCGCGGTGGTGCTCAGTGCTCAAGGCTACGTACAAAAACAGCAATGTTCGTGGAAAATATAGGTAAGTGTTAGCGGTCATAAACAGATGTGCAACCAGAGGGGGAGGGGGAGGGCATTGGTCCGGACCCCCAGCTCCTTATTCGGGAGCTTGGTATAGTTGTCTTTTAATCTGAATCAGGATATAAGCATATGAAAAGTACTGAGACACCCTCCTTCAAAAACATGACAGTCCCTTGGCACATGGTATGATTCCTGTGCCGAGATCTTCCTCCGCCACTCACGTGTCCGTTGAGACAGCATGTATGGAGCAGTGCTTGGCTGCTTGCAGCCTGAGCTGGTGTCGTGAGTCAGACGACCCCGGCCATGTGCCTCGGGGCTGCCGGGTGTGACACCTGCCGGCCGGCTGCTGCAGGTGCAGACGGCGCTGGAGAGGTACACCCAGCTGACGGAGCCGCCGACGGTCGCCAACATGACTGTGGACCCGTCCGCCACCGCCTATCAGGGTGAGGGCAAGGGTGCAACGATGTGCATTCCGTCGTGAGGTTGGGATAGATCGTGATATTTCCAGCATGCTTACGGAAAGTTGAGCGCCTGTCAGGCGTGAGATTGGTGCCACAACACACATAATAACCTATAGCCGCATGCGCCACGTGTTTCGTAATCGTGAGCCCAGTAGGTTGTTGAGATTTGTGCGCCTGTGTGCCGTGTGTACTCGCCCCCGTGTGCCGGCCGACCTGACGTTTCCACCCCCGTGTGCCGGCCGACCTGACGGATCCGCCCCCGTGTGCCGGCCGACCTGACGTGTCCACCCGTGTTCCGGCCGATCTGACGTTTCCGCCCCCGTGTGCCGACCGACCTGACGTGTCCACCCGTGTTCCGGCCGACCTGGCGTGTCCACCCCTGTGTGGCGACTGAGGTGACCCGTCCACCCTTGTGTGCCGGCCGACCTGACGTGTCCGCCCCTGTGTGGCGACTGAGATGACCCGTCCGCCCCCGTGTGCCGGCCGACCTGACATGTCCGCCCCCGTGTGCCGGCCGACCTGACGTGTCGACCCCTGTGTGGTGACTGAGATGACCCGTCCGCCCCTGGCCGGCAGTGATGCAGTGCGACGAGGATGCCCCGGCGGCACCGGCCAACGGCGTGCTCTCGGTGCCGGACCATCGCACCACGGGCACCAAGGCCACCTACAGCTGCGCCGCCGGCTACGTGTGAGCTCTGCGCCCCTGAGGCCAGGCCGCCCTCCGGCTGGCTGGCCGCGCCGGGGCGTGTTCACGGCTGGGGATGACACACAGCGCTGCGCGGGGATGAGCTATGTCTCCCGACAAAACAAGAGATAATTACAATGGCCGATAACACTGTATTCTCCGAAATGCATATCTCGTCTGGATGTCGCAACTTTCTTGTGGTAGTATGGTATGCAAATGTGCCGCTTGCGAAAAACATGCGTGTCTGGCGTTGTGGAAGCCTTTTTGTGCCGTCACGAACCAAAGTTTGTGAGCTAAGAACATTTTCCTTTAGAGCGCACCCAGCGTGCTGCAGTTTCAGTGCGCACATGCAAACGCCGTCCTTTCCACGCGCTTGTGAATTGAGCATGAGGGGGGTGGGTTGTTCGTCAAAGGGAGTGTAGGCTCACCGGCCACACAGCAGATGTGCAGCACCCAGTCATGGGAGGCAGCACACGAACGCGGGCATCGCTCCTCGTTCAGCAGTTTCAGCCACCGGGCTTGGCTCAGCACCAAGGTTGGGTTGGCTGTTTGGAGAGCTTGTCTTAATTCAAGTCCCCGTCAGCATCCCAACAAAACAGTTCGTCAGCACCGCTATCAGCAGTACGGCTCTCCCTGCGTCCCCGGACTCCCGACAGAGCCAGCTACCGGATGGCGCCATGTCGCCATGCTCTCAGACGGCGCCAGCTACCGGATGGCGCCATGTCGCCATGCTCTCAGACGGCGCCAGCTACCGGATGGCGCCATGTCGCCATGCTCTCAGACGGCGCCAGCTACCGGATGGCGCCATGTCGCCATGCTCTCAGACGGCGCCAGTTACCGGATAGCGCCATGTTTTCAGGCTCTTAAACGGCGCCAGTGGCCGTATGGCGCCATGTTGCCAGGTTCTCGGACGGCGCCAGTGGTCGGATGGCGCCATGTCGCCGGGTTCTCGGAAGGCGCCAGTGGCCGTATGGCGCCATGTTGCCAGGTTCTCCGACGGCGCCAGTGGCCGGATGGCGCCATGTTGCCGGGTTTTCGGACGGCGTCAGTGGCCGTATGGCGCCATGTTGCCGGGTTCTCGGACGGCGCCAGTGGCCGGATGGCGCCATGTTGCCGGGTTCTCGGACGGCGCCAGTGGCCGGATGGCGCCATGTTGCCAGATTCTCGGACGGCGCCAGTGGCCGGATGGTGTCATGTTGCCAGGTTCTCAGACGGCGCCAGTGACCGGATGACGCCGCGTCCCCAGGTTCTCGGACGGCGCCAGCGAGCGCGTGGAGCTGGTATGCGGCCACGTCACGCGCGAGTGGGGCTCGCTGGCCGGGCTGGAGTGCGAGCGGCCGCGCACCACCACCACCGGCGGGCCTGAGACCAGCTCCGTCAGCACCACCGAGCTGCCGGTCACCACCGAGCAGGCAGAGCCCGACTACCTCACCCTCGTCACCATCCCCACCACGGCAGGCACGTGCCTGCGGCCGGAGTCGCGGCCGCAGCCCGGCGGCGGTCGGTTCAGTTCCCACGGCGCGCCGCCTCAGGCGGGAGCTGTCGCTGCCCCGACGCCGAGCACCGCTTTATCCCAGAGCAGCACTCATAAACCACACTCCAAGATCACGCCATCTGTTGACTGAAGCTTTTGTTTCCCTGCCATGTTTAAGCCCATCATTACCTGAGCTTGACGTTTGCGTGCTCAGCAGCACGTGGTTTTCAATGAGCTCCCTTCAGCATTATCCGTTGCGGTTTTATCGGGGTGGGCTCCTTGTCACGCGATTACCTCACATTTATGCCTGTTAAGGTATCATCTAACATCATTCAAGCTTCAAGTTTCAGGGCAATCAAATTGTATCTGTAGGTTCACAATGATGGCCATATCATAAACAGCCCATCACCTGAACGCCCATTCCCTGCGCCGGAAAGCAAGCTGAAATATTATCGATCAGCGTGTGGGAATAGCCGCGGCGAAGGGACGGCGTTGTCGGCACGCCAGCCATTGTTGTCTTGTAAATCTCCACTGTTATTTGCTAGGCGTTTTCGCTTTGCATCAAAGTGACACAATTTCTGTTTGTTTCAGGGCTGCTGCTCATATTTCTTATGATGATCTGGTGTGTTCGAACGGAAGGTCCTATCTGTTCTCTCTTCTCTGAGAAGAAAAAGAGGACGCAAGAAACTCCGTAGTCATGAAGTCGCCGATGCCGCAATGGCAAGAGCCCCAGACATCTCAGCTTTGGATGACGGGCTCCCTGTTGACGAGAATGTCAGCACTTGCTGTTCGTTCGAACAACGTGGAACGGCCATTAATAGCAATGGACTAAGGATGACGTCTTTAAAGACATTGTCTCTGGTACTCAAACTGAAGTAAATGCGCTTCATGCCGTGCCGACTAGTTATCACAGCGCCAGCTGACGCGTCACGTTTTCTGCACGCATGCGCTTACTTTTGCGCCAGTTATCAACGGCATAATTCAGCGGTTTTATCTTTCAGCAGCATTTTGGGAAATTGTGTTGCTTGGGTTTATGTGCCGGCCACTGCAGATTTCATGTTTGTGGCTTCTTGTGTGCACAATACACAACCGGCCTGATCGAGCAAGTGTCCAGTGAAAAAG
This sequence comes from Pollicipes pollicipes, assembly GCF_011947565.3. Classification (NCBI taxonomy): domain Eukaryota; kingdom Metazoa; phylum Arthropoda; class Thecostraca; order Pollicipedomorpha; family Pollicipedidae; genus Pollicipes; species Pollicipes pollicipes. Next base: position 45,686,763 of record NW_023596576.1, on the reverse strand, counting down.
ACGGTAAGAAATTCAAAGCTACTAACAAATGGGCTAAAAACTTGCTGATGTAACTGTGCTTATGACCAGAGTATAGCACGTGACATGGATGATATAAACGCATGTTCCGAAAGCGACAAGCGTCTTTCCGTAACAGGAAAGCCTGTTTATTGTTGAACAGCACCTGACATCAAGCGACGTATTTCCGATAGCTCTTGATCTCGGACTACAGATAAAGAGCATGCAGTGGGAGCACCATCCTTACTACGCAGACAAGCGGTTCGTGCAAGTGTGTGTACATATCTCAGTAAATAGCGTCCACACCAACATGGTTAATAGGTTCCATGCGTGGTACAGGGGAAATGATATAAGCCAGCCACGGTGCAGGCAACGGTCCGTTCAGTGTGCTCCCACCAACGGCAGTGATATATAGCAGAGATCCGCGGGCGAGATAATGTGTCACTAAGGCCTCTGGACCACCGCGATGTATGGCTGGGGTTTTCGGTTGTTAAATGCTTCCCGATATGAAACACGCGCTGAATGAACGGGCACCACGTGGAGGCAACCATTGGCGTAAAGTTTTTCAAGTGCTATGACGCTGGAAACGGTCTGCCATTTTCCGCTCAGACGGGTCGCGTGAATATAAAGAACCTAAATCCAGTTATTCATAATGTTCCAGTGCACGGCTGACGGAACGCTGACTGGACGTTAGTCTGCGCCTTAAGAGGGAGGGGGGGGGGGGGGGGAGGGGGGGGGAGTGTGAAATCTGGCCACGACAGATCCGTGTGTCACGCGAGATGGAGCAGCGTTCCGGTGAAAACCAGCTTTCCAATGGCACAGAAAGTTGCTGAGTTGTGCATGGTTTTGAACACTTCCAACTTCTGGCTAGAGTAAGGACGATCAATCACGGAACAGCCAGTAGCGCCCAATGCGGAGTAGATCTGTTCTGCGCGACGCCGCTCAGCCACCACCCGAGCAGCGATGTTGAATGCCTTCGGTATGGCTCGAGGCAAGGTGTACTTTATGGATGGTACCTTTGACCAGGGCATGCAGTTTGAACGGGACTAACATCCGTCTTTTATTGTCTGCTGAGCATCGCACCTTATTTGACGATAGCGTGGTTTCACGTTTAGAAATTCTCAAGCTTTATGTTTGCGCTAGAATCGGATAATCTGCGGGCCGTTCGACTGGAACACTGTCGCGTTGCCAACGAACGACGGCTGTTTTTGGAGCCACCATAGATCAGAAACAGACTGCAGTTAGTACACGACCTGCCTTGCAGGCCAGGAGGATTTAGCTCGAGGTAACCATGTGGGGCGCGTGGTCAGTAGGCCAGGAAAGAGCGAGAAGATATCGGACACCAAGTGGAGTTGTACTCGGCCGCTCAACAAGGGAATCAAATGTCGCCCAACTCCTTTTATTTACGCACTAAATGGCGACCCAAAATTTTACGGGTGAGTAGATTTACATGGCAAAAAAAACGTGGGAATACGAAGCTAAACTTTTTGCGCACGACAATTCCGCAAATTGGTCCAGGTTGCGCTCTATTCACCGTTATTTGAAGTGGAAATGGCGATGCACTTACGCACGAACTTAGATGCATCTTTTACGCGTCAAACGCAGAGTGAAGTCCGGTGTCATACTGGCGAACGAAAAATGGGCGCAAAATGACCACTGCAGTCGACGCGCCCGAAAACTCCAATGAACAACAACAACTGGCGAACGAACGGTGTATTGCGATCCAGATAAAATGACGCCTACTGCGCCTGGTGAATGATCAAAGCACAACTAAGTATCGTAGTCGTAAGGGACACGCTGTCTGCATGGCAGGAGACGGAAGACATCTGTATCGGGCCCAGGCATTGTGCGGGATTCTGCGAGTTACTGGGCAGGAACCGAACACAATGCGGTCGTTTTCCGGCGCAGGCCGATGCCAAACCTACCGGGGTAAACACAGGGTTTGCGACCAACGCGGCTTATTGGTTTGGTCTGGACCGCACACTGACCCCTACGTCCACAGCCCCTCCCCCCCCCCCTCCTTCCCCACCCCGTATGTTCCCGGTGCTCGGACAAAGCCACCGCCATGCATGGATGGTGTGTGCAAATTGTCCCGGTGAAAGGGATACCGAGGGAGAAAGCGAGCGCTGGGAAGGAAGGGGGATCGATGAACGCAACCAATTGTCTCCTAGCTATCCTAACCCAGTCACTCTGCACGCACTGAGATGATTTCTCGTAGACACGAGGCAAGTACCTGCTGCAATTTTCGACCGCTTTACCAGGCCAGGCGGGATGCGAGGATGTCACCTCGTACGGAAGTATGATGCCACTGACGTATCCGGAAATACCAGAGGCGCGCCACCGGAAACGCCTTTGGCAGACTCGGTTCGCCACTCCCGCGCTCCGCACTCTCACGCAGTACCCCCGGCCGGTCCCGAGCGAGGTCATGCACCCCACCCGTCCGGCGCAGCTGACGGGTGGGGCGGGGCGGCCCCCTGCGGCTGCCGTGAAGGTCAGCGTACACCGGGCGCCGCCAGGGTGCAGCAGCGGGCTCGCCTTCAACCGGCGCGGCCCGGCGCTAGACGCAAACAGCCGGCTCGGCGCCGGCGGCGGAGCCTTGGCGCCGGTTCCTGGTATGGTTTCCGGCGTGGACGGCACCCCCAGTCGGGCCGACGCCGCCACGATCTAGGTCAAGGTCGGCGTTGCAGCCAGCGTGGCGCCGGCCCACCCCCGCCCGGCCGTCCCGCGCTCTTTGCGGCCGCGTCCACACCGCAGGGTCTCCGGGCCGGACGACGTGGCCATGATGCAGCAGACATTGTGCAGGTGCGGATAGTGTGCAGGTGCGGATAGTGTGCAGATACAGATAGTGTGCAGATGCGGATAGTGTGGAGGTGCGGATAGTGTGCAGATACGGAAAGTGTACAGATGTAAATAGTGTGCAGATGCAGATAGTGTGCAGGTGCGGATAGTGTGCAGATGCGGATAGTGTGCAGATGCGGATAGTGTGCAGATGCGGATAGTGTGCAGGTGCGGATAGTGTGCAGATGCGGATAGTGTGCAGGTGCGGATAGTGTGCAGGTGCGGATGGTGTGCAGGTGCGGATAGTATGTAGATGCGGATAGTGTGCAGGTGCGGATAGTGTGCAGGTGCGGATAGTGTGCAGATGCGGATAGTGTGCAGATACGGATAGAGTACAGATGCGGATAGTGTTCAGATGCGGATAGTGTGCAGGTGCGGATAGTGTGCAGGTGCGGATAGTGTGCAGGTGCGGATAGTGTACAGATGCGGATAGTGTGCAGATGCGGATAGTGTGCAGGTGCGGAAAGAGCATGTTCAGATGGTGTGACCGTCAGCAAATGTGCGGTTCCGTAGTGAAGCGTTGCATGATGTAGTAAAAGTATTTTGACTTTTGCATTGCTTCAAGCCAGCACTAGCGCACGCGTATTTGTCTATGCGTGATGACAGGAGTGTATGCAAAACTTCGTAACGGGGAGGGCACGACTCAAAATTTGTCGCTGAAAAACTCATGTTAGCACACCACAGGTACGCGAAGTACCTTGCATGGTGTTAAACCTCGCATTTGTTCAATCTACTTAATTTTCTGCATGTACTTTGGTCTATTAACTGTTGACATTCAAGCTGAAGGCATGCAAAAATCATAAGGTAAGAGCGACGCGCATCTGGTGCCCGTCGTTTTAAACACGGTTTTGTGCGGCTGGTTTCATACGCACAAGTGCTTCCAGTTTCATCTACACAGCGCTTCCAAATCAACGCTGGCATATGTTTGGTTAAGGACAATGTTCCATATTTGTATGGTGTTTTAAACTGAAACAAACATTCTGAAGATCACTCGATGCGGTTCACAGCCCTGCATTTCTTATGGCCTAAAGCCCTCTAATTTATAAGCTACACACCCGCGACGGTATGCAGACCTTTTTGTACGGACTAATTCAAGGTCATTCAGGCATGCGTGCCGTCATAGAAATGTCACTAAAATCATGTCATCCCATAAGCCATGTGGCGTTCATGGCCAAGAAGAATATAATCATCTAGCGGTGTACATTTGGCTTCAAAAATACGTTCTGTTTCATAATTTGTACCCTTGTGACTAGATTGCACCTTTTATAGGTCGTGTGATTCAAAACTTAAAAACCCCTCTCGGTGCTTGCCGAAGGGCCTGCTGGCGCCATTTTTTCCATTGATGTGACTTGCTTAGTTCTTGATATAACCCGATGGGCCAAAGCAACATTAACCTTAACCCATTCGATCTGACATGACAACGGCAATCCCACACCTGCCGATGCACAATAGCGCCCGTCAAAAAACAGTTTGTAGGTGTAGGTGTAGGTCCAAAGACTTTTGACGTCGCTTCCGCATTGACCTGACATGACAACGCCAGGGCCACACCTGCCGATGTACAATAGCGCCCATCAAAGACAGCTGTCCAGAGGCTTTTAACGTCGTTTCCGCATTGTTGTAGTGTGCTTGGTTCTTGAGATCACAGAACGTAAAATAGCTAACGAGGTGACCTACTAATTTAACCTCATAAATTTGACCTGTCGAGGGACACAACCACTGCTGTTCAGTCACAGTCATCTTCTGCAGTTTTACGACACCTTTACAATGTCGTGTGCTCCGTGGCTCTCGGTTCCGTAATATCCTTCATCCTGAGCCACTAGAGGTCACAGAGGGCATGGCTGATTCCGATGCAGAGCTCGTTCAGAATCAGCGACGGGCGGAAATTTGTTCGGCGTGTTTATTTTTTACCAGAAACTTGCCGGAGACTCCAAGAAACCATGCCAACGGATATTCAGCGCAGTGTGGATGAGGTCCACAATGAAGACATTCCGATCGTTCTGCTGATGACATCGGAGAAGAGGATGCTGGCGGGAAAGCAGATCAGAGGGTGTCAGACCAGGAGAGCAGATCAGAGGGTGTCAGACCAGGAGAGCAGATCAGAGGGTGTTAGACCAGGAGAGCAGACCAGAGGGTGTCAGACCAGAAGAGCGGATCAGAGGGTATCGGACCAGAACAGCAAGTCGGAGGAAGTCAGACCAGAAGAGCGGATCGGAGGGTGTCAGACCAAGAGATGCCAGGACCAAAACCAGATTGTATGAGACGGCTCGTCGCCCATGACGCAAACTTCTATTGAGTATCAGCAGGCAATGGTCATTGGAAAGATGCAACCAAACCACCCATGGTTATGGAAATGTCAGATGAGAGCGTAGTCGTTCCTGTGGATGCCTCTGATGCTGCAGCATTTTTTCCGATCACTTACAAGGAGTCCAAAGTGACCATAGAAGTGAAGGCGGCAGCAGTGAGCAAGGCGGGACACACTGAAAGGCATGCGCTGATGCTGGGTGCGCCAGATACAGCACTAATCTGCTGGCGGTGGACGCAGGGAGGAACTCCAGTGACTGACTCCGACTGAACAGTGAGAGCTGAGATCGATTTGTAGGTGATGTCTTAAGCCTATGGTTTGTTGTGTGCGGCAATGCAATGCAGATGCATGATTGTAGTTCAAACGTGTCAGCGACATTTGTTAGGAACGCGGGTGCTTATGAAGACGATGGTGGAGATGATCATGACGACGGTGGAAATGATGATGCTGTTGTTAATCTCTAGAAGGATCGTACGTCTGCATCGGTGAGGCGACGCTGGCGACTATCCAGATGCTGGACGACAAAATGGTAATGGGGCCCATATTAATGTCTCGTTTCTTTCTTTGTGCAGTGTCTAAGCCAGTGGAGACTTAACCGCCCGTTGAGCAGATTTGTTGCTTCTAAAACGCTCCGTTCGCCCTATCAAAGATATTTATGATAACTTCTGGGTTCTGATTTCACGCTTATAATCGTGCTGGCGCACGTGTGTCGGTCACCAAGACGTTTGTTTTATATTTCGTCTCCAGCCTACTGCTCATATCACATTCCAGCACAAATCCGTTATGTCTTACAACAATGATTCATCCGCGACGAGCATGCACGAATCTTTCACGCTGCGTGTCGGACTGCACCCAGACTTCCCCTCCAAACAGCACCAGCTGACTGGAGACCTACCGCCGTCTGGTCTCCCGACACATCACCGGTCTAGGTGGGACCAAGATCCCATTCGCCGGCACCCCGGCCTGCCCACCTCGCGTGCCAAATCCGGCTGTAGATTCGCGTGTCCCACGACGCCCATGACGTCGCTACGGGCTCTTACGCGTCGCATGTCGGAGCGCCGCGTCGCCCAGTGAGATGTAGTTCGAGAACCGACCGCTGGAGGCGCTACATGACCGCGCGCCGAGTTCGAACACGGTCTGCGCTGCGCGACACGACGCTGCAATAGTTCATTGATTGGATTTCCAGGATCCGGGTTCGTCCAGTCAGGCCGGTCCAGATCCAGGCCGCTCGCAAGTCCGCTTTCCCGGATTTTTCAAGGCCATTCCATGCGGTCCGTTTTACCAGACAGATTTACCAAAATTACCCATGCCAATCCGCTTTAACTCTCAGGACTTCTCGAAGCCTCAACAACAATACTGGTTTAGTTGAGCGCTTTAAGCTTGGGATTCTTGAATTCCATTGAAAAAGTGCAACAAGTCGGCATAAGCCCGTGGGCGATGACATACCTACACACCTTCTTGCCTGTTGGGAATGCAATTTTGCCGAAACGACGGTACAAATGGGCGTCATCATATCCCTTATCACGTCACAGTTATCTTGGCCAGACATTTTCAAGACGACTACATCACAGGGGTCAAAACGACTTCTGGTTCAAATAACCTAAAGGTATGAGCGCATGATCTAACAGACTCCAGGTTAGATGCAACATACTTTTACGTCCTGCTCATTAGTTTCAGACCTAGCCAGTTCACAAGCGCAGGATAACGCTCGTCAAACACGACTTCTGAATAAGTAAAACGACTATATCACCTAATACATGTCACTTCATGTGTGCACCCGTCCTCGGATACACCAACAGTGAATCATCCTCAACTGTGATCGTTATTATTATTACCATATGTATTATTATCTCTATTATTGTACACATCATTCCCTGCCAGATTACCGGCTGCGTCAAAATTATAATCTACGCACACGACTGCCCACTGCTGGGGGCCTGCGGTATCCGCTCTTTCACCCAGGAGAACGAAACACCTGCGTTATTTTTGAACATTCATTGCTAACATACCAGATGCTTCCAGATCTTCCTATTTTGGTCGTAATGGCAACAAACGGAGACTTATTTGATACGCAATCGGGCATTGCGCAGCTGCAGGAAATCATATTTCAACAGCTTACATGACAGGCACAATTAAACAAAAGTCAGATATATTGACAACTAGATGTCATTTTACGTGCTTTTTTGTTGTTGTTTTCGCACGATATGAAAGTGCAGCATTTTAGTCGAAGTGTAACACGTCTCTCGTGTACGGTAAGTGCAGCAGGCATGAAAAACCCGCACGTATTCACAGAACGTGGTTCGAGGGTTAGTTGCATTCCACCTGAGTCATCTGTCACGACCGCTGGTGCTTTGGCATCCCACGTGCATGCTATCCACTTGCCAAGGGCTCTGGTGATCGCACAAGCTTCTCCAAATCTGACCAAATCTTTATCTAAGATACGAATGGACGATCTGGGATGGGATGTTTACCCACGTCGGCCTGTAAATAATGGAAGCTGGTGTTGGCTGCATGACTGGGCAAACAGAGGCAATTGCTTTGAAATTTAGTTCATTTTGTACTAATTTTCGCTGACAGGAGCTTGGATTTTAAAACACCAACAGAATATGCTTCTGCCTAGCTTTCAACTCTGAAATGCGCAATGTTTGGTGTAATTGCTAGCAAGATCAGGTATGTGATGATAAGATAGGTTACTAATTGATTAGACACATTAGTTGCCTTTGAAGGAATGTCGTGAGCTCTAGTTTTCCATGGCAGCATGTTTGAGCGTCATTCATTGCTATCAAATTGCCAATATGATCTGTTCATCAGACAAATTTTCGAGGCATCTGTGGCTGAGTGTGCACTTGTGTGTGTGAGTCTTCATTGTGCACTTCAGGGATCATCAGGTGATAACTTCTGATTCGTTGGCTTTCAATCCGTTCAATCCGTGTGGGCTGACAAATTATAGAATCCGATCCGTTCCTATTCCATGTTTTGGCGGACATTCTCGGTACGGTCGAATCCGGGCCGCGAATGGATCCACAATCCGCGAAGCGCTCTCACGCCGCGGCGCTGGCGACCTTGACCTTGGCTACCAGGCCGACCAGCGGTGTGCCGTCAAAGCTGTTGAGCGGTTGAGACGGCTCGGTGCAGTCGGCGCCGGTTCACGGCCACACGTTACCAGACGACACAACACCAGCCGCTGGCGGCTGCTCTGTTTCGGTGCCACGGTTCCACGTGACGCTGACCGCGGCACGACTACCCCGCCAGCCCCGCGCCGGCCGCGACCTTGCGCTAACTGGAATTGATCAGCAGGCTACTGGGGCAAACGCGTCAGTGCGTTACATAACCGGGAATCGACTCTCGCCGCGTGCTGTTTTTGTCGGCGGCTGCGGCCGTTCGGGCGTGCGTTACGTAATGAAGGCTCTGTGAGCGCGGGACACGGAAGCGTTGTCCGTGACGACGGACGGCCCTCAAGGGTATGCTCTTCCAGCAGCTGTAGTCAGAGGCCCAATGAACCCTGTGATTGTTTCTTCCCCAGTGGTTTGAGGGTTGATGCTTGAGGTTGAAATTTAAGACCTTCGTTCGTTTACCTATCCAAAAGGATAATCCAAATATCAATGGCAAACAGCTGAAGTGCTTAGGAGGGGATGAACCACGGGCCGCGTCAATGAGGAAGCGGCAGACGCTCTACGTAACACAGTGTAGACAGTGCTGATCCTTTTGCTCCAAAGTTCGGAACCCCCAATACCTGGATTGACCCCATCATGAACACCAGTTTGGATCTCGCAGATCAACAGCTGGACCTCCAAGATTTGAAGCATTAGTGTCACCTCTTGGCTGACGAGGCAGCTGCGGTCACCGCGATTTCATTCGTCAGGGAAGCAGGCGACGACGGAAAATGAAGATGAAGGATTGTTGAAGAAAGTTTTCCACTTCGGGGCATATCTCAAAAACATATTCTTGTGAACTCTCAGGAACAGTTGCGCCTAATAATAGCACTGAGTAGTGGTACTGCAGCGCAGTCAAGACAACAAATAGATTAATGTTCATTACTTTTTGTTTAAATTACGCTGTCAACGCTTTGAAGCAGCACTTCACTTCTTCCCGGCACTCACGATCACCGTCGTCATGACAACCGCCGTGCGCACCTCTACTGGTGCGGATAAAAGAGCATTTGTGATTGGCTTGGCGGGCAAGGGCCAGTTATCGAGAAACACTGGGCCGGCGCGTCGCATGGATCATTTGACATTTCCATTTCCAAAGCCAAAGTGCGCCTCGAAAAGAGCCACTTTGGTGAAACCCATCGGGGAGAAATAAAAAGCCCTGGTATGGCGTGTCGTTGAATCCACTTCATGATGTTCCTGCATTTTTTTTCAGTGTTTTGAGCTTCCGTAACATTGATTTCACAAACATTTTGGCACATAAGTGTGTTGCAAACATGACAGAATCCAAGCGTTGGAAATAGCTAGCCAGGCGAAAAGCATTTAATACTTTCATAGTTGTGAGCAGGGAGTCAATCGAGATTTCTCCTGCAGGGTCGGCTAACTCAAATCAAAATTCTGAACTATTCAGAAGGATTTCGAAAAAAAACTGGTGTTGCTGATCATGTTGTACGCGTCCGACTTCAGAATAAATGCATCGTACAAAAAGGTGTGATAATCCCCTCGATTCTCATTCTGATTCGACGTTCGTACTGCCACGGACTGATAGACGGGGGGCGGGGGGGGGAGTAGATTGATAGAGGTGAGCGGACAGTACCAATGGATTGGTCCCGATGACATCTCGCCATTGTTGATAAGTGTTATGTTGTTGGGTCCATACGGCTTTTTCAGCTCCACATGCCCATGTACTTGACAACGCTTCGTGCCGAAGCAAAACTAAAACAGATCAGTTTCTTGTTTAAATCTCAGTATAGTGGTGTATATCGGGATACGTTATGAGCAAATAGTTTTGATGCATGCACATATATTACGATTATATTACGATGTTAATGTAACGAAGTCGACCTGCCGCGGATGGTTCGCGGCATCGTAGGCTGTCCACCGCCCGCGTTGACCGTAGATCGCCTTGCAGTGGTCCCCAAGAACTACAGCTACTCCGAAGCAAAAAATGCCAGGGACACGTCTTTGACGTCATGGCACACGCGATGGGTTCTCCACAGGCTACTGAAAATTTGGGCGCAATTGCACGAAATGCCGGAGAGACATCCTCAGGGAACCTTAAGCGGGTCGCGTCCCTCCCTTCTATGAGGGCGACAGTTGAATTTGCGTCGCACCACAGTTCATTTACTCCAGCCATACAGTCAAAGCAGTGGGACTACTGGCGTGTGCAGAAGGCTCCGACGTTTCTGCGGCACGACTCATGTTATGGTACAACCAACCAGGCAAATCAGGCCGGCGACTGAGCCTTGACCATGTAGTCGCGGCGCACACCGCGCCTCCGAAGACCCCGGCGCGCCGGTCAAGCGTGGCGAATCGGCCGAGCGGCTCCAGCTCAGGCTCCAGGCTGGCCTCGCCTGCGGACTCGGCCGCTGCGTCAGACCTGTTGACGGGCGTCGGCCGAAGGGCAGACGGCCTTCGCACCCGCTGACAGCTCACGTGGCTGGGCTTTCCCGTGCATGGGTTTCGCACATTTCCATACGTGGGCGCAAAATGCCATCGACTCGAACGGATGTGGTCTGAAAATAGTTATTTAGTTACGCATCAAACAACGAGAAATGCGGCATGCGGTGGTGACGTGTCGAACAATCGAGCCCACCCTGGTGCACACGGTGCTAATTATGGTTCAAATGTGGCCGGAACCTTAATTCATGGCGTGTCGGAAATTGTCTGCTTTTGTTGTTTTCCACCGCCAATTAGATCAGACGAAGTGAAATCACCTTCAGAAGTCACTTGAGCCCGTTGCTGTTAGTTTTCCAAGTGTATAAAGCCGGAGATTTGCTTATGTTCATTGACGCCTCCTTTCTGCCATAATGACATAATATTTGGCGTGTATCATGAAGAATAGATATTCCAGGGCCAAATCGTGCTGGCATGGAAACGATCGACAGAGTGTGCCTTCTGGATTGCTGACAACAAATTTGACTGCAATTGTCTTTAAAGTGAAAATGATTATTATTTTGAGACACATGTGTGACGCTTTAAATATCAACAGCACACGATAGTGATGGAGGCCGACAAAAGAGACTATGCCAGTATCCACATTTGGCTGTGTTCAGAGCATTTGCCTTTGTGTACGGAACCATTTCCGAAAGTCTTTCTTGCGGCGGAACATACCCAAAACAAAACGATGGAGGCCCCAGTAAGCCCGCGCCCCGCTTGCCGGCCGGCCGGGCCCAGGACGGCGCGGCGGCTAGCCGGCCGCGCCGCCCTGTAAGGTAATCACTGCTCTGACAGACACCAATCACTGCTCTGACAGATTACCCTGTAAGGTAATCACTGCTCTGACAGACTCCGAGGTCAGTGCGTCTTGCACTGTGTGCGGAGTAACACGGAAGGAAACGAATGGTCGAAGTGCCTTATCAACTCGCATCGCACAGCGACCTTCCAAGCTGGTCTCTCAATGATGCGGGCTTGGATGGCTGTTTTTGAGCGTGCCATGCACGTACCATATGGGTTGGCGGTGCAGACCTGGGCGGTGACTTCAAAACACAGAGCAGCGGTAATTGGACGGAAGGAAATGGTGCAACCGCCTGTTAGAAAGAAGATTAGCTTGTTGCTTCATCAGCCGAGGTCAGGGGGAAACGCGGCGCATCAGACGACGGCAAAAGAGCACGTCTTGCGTTTTGAGATGTCAGCAAACTGAGTAAAACAACACGCGTGGATCCGAGGCCTCCTAAAAAATGGTCAATATCCTGCCTACTCCATCTTTGTTCTCACCTTTCGACACTTAGAAGTACATGACACATGACACTGAGATGCCGCTCAGTTTCTCGTGTCACCGTCACTGGAACTAAATGACCTCGTCTGTGCACAAAGCACTAGCCCATGGAGCGGACGTGATCGGGCCGTTGTCACTGTCCGTTGGGATGTGCAGTCAGGAAGTGCAGGAAGCCAGAAACCAACTAAACGATTCACTCATCGTCATCCTCACTGAATTCGACATGGACAGCCCCAGCCGCCGACGATGAGCCCTGCCGGCCAGTTAGAGTGCGTTGGACAAAAGTGCGCTTCTCATGGGCGTCGAGAGGTAAATTAGCGGTGCGGATGATAGAAGTGGGGAATGCAATAAAAGCTTTAGTAAGTTGACGTTCCGCCGACCGGCCGGAAAGTCGGAAAAGTTGCAGTCGGGTATTCGAACTGGCCTAGACGTCCCCGTTTCTTTGGTTTGTTTCTATATGCTTTATGCTTGCAGTTGGACTCGTTATTACCGCGCAAATTGAACAGATCCCCCCTCCCTTCAACCTGGTGTGTAGTCAGCTATGTTGTGGCTGAGTTTAATGTTTCTCGTAAATGAGACCGGGCCAAACGTGTGTCAGACGCCAGATTGCCATGACACTGAGCCGAACACAATTGGGCATATGCTTGCACGCATGTGATGCCAAATTCATTTGACTACTGTAACACGCATGCTGTTTGGTGCTTGTTCCTGTACTGTATCTACCCTTGTGATGTGATGGGAACATCTCTCAATGTCACAACAAAGTGGCAAAAACACCGGTAACAATCAATGGAGCTTGCCTCCTCGCAAACTTGTAGCTTTTAACTGATACATATATGCGTATCTCCATCGGTCATCTTGCCTTTTGCACGAGCATTGGATACGACAAAGGCGTATGTGTCGTGATATGAGTCATTGTCGAAGATGTCCCATTCTTCCGCGCTCTTATTGTGTCATTCCACAAGGTTACTTCGGCATAATATGAAACACACAATATACAAATAAATAGAATTGTAAAAAATACAATTGCTGCTGATTCTTTCTGACTTGTTGACCGGGCATTGACACACACAATCATCGTGTGGTCTTTCGTGGCATGCGACAAATGAAAATATGACATAGCGTTTGTCGGGAAACAAGTGTAGTGTATTTCTGGCTGGCATATGATTCCTCATTGATGTTTCCATTTTGATCGGGTGTTGAGCAAGAGGTTTCAGCAATTTCTGAACTTAATTTACCACAACGTAGGGTGGTGCGGCCAGAGAGATCCAGCACCTACTCTGATCAGACCAGCCTTACCTGTTGGTCATTCTGCTGATACGCCCTAAGTGTCTTTTTTTGATAGGTCTCAATTGTGATCTTAAATGTTCGAAACACAGCAAGATTGTATCCACAACCACTGATCGACGTTAGAAGTATACAATGCAGTTGTATTAATGACACAGGAGCACTGTGTCTGGCACGATAATGAGCAACTAGGTAGATAAGGGTCATTTTATCACGGTAATGTCGTTTTCATAGTATGTGAGTGTATGGTAATACCATCTCCTAGAGCGCTGACCACGACGAATATGTGCGTACAAACCCAGCTTCACCTCACCAAACACCAACCAAATGTTTGGTAGTTAGGCTTCCTTGCGCTAAACGCCGAAGCCAGTAATGTCAGTAAACCTAAGCCATCTCTTTACCCGCCACCTCGCGTCTATGGCACTGATTTCCTTGTCAGCTGCGCGTTTGGAGCGATTAATCTGACCGCCAGCCAGCCTGTCCGCGGTGAACGGCGTCCCAGGCGGCTCTTATCAATTAGCTTGTCACACACGGAGACTCATTGGTCACCAGCCGCTGCTTCTAGGTCACCGAGGCTTAATGACCACCAACAAGCCATGAAAGGCTGCTCCGGCGCACCACGCGACCGACCGGCCGGCCCGAGGCCTTCACGTACGGGTAACCACCGCCGCGCGGCACTGTGCGACAGGAGGCGGCGGCGAGCCGGAGGTCCCGCGACCGGAGACGGCCTGCCCGTGGGAGCCGGCCCGGTCTGTGTGATGCGACGGGGCCCCGGGCCAGGCCGGGCGCCAGGCTTCGGGATGTAGGAACTGCACGCTTTGAAGAGGATGGACCGAGCGGAACACGACTAAATTCGGGGCGGTCAAGGCCGAGACGAAAGCCGAGATTTAAACGACGCAGTACGGACGTCCGGTGGGAGCAACGCGTGAAGTCACGTTTGTTAGCCAGGTCATCGCCACCAACGTCCGCACCTTCTAAACCAGCCACGCGTGCAAGCGGTCCACTTCTCACCCGACCACCGTTTGGCAGATCCGCAAGGTGTAGCATGCAGTGCAAGAGCTCCATTGCTTATGCACGCACGGAGTCAAGAAATGCTCACATGCTCGGCATTCTTTGCAATGACCAGGGTGTTTGTTGTTTACCTCTTTACAATCGACAAGGAACAGAAGTCGTAGTTACTGAGATACGTATGTCTTTAACGACTTTTGTGAGGGTCGTTTCAAGCCAAGCATAACGTGTGACTAATCTATCTACGTGTGTCAAGCAAGGTCATTTCACGTATTTTCCATCGTTGTGGGGCTACTTACGGGCTAGTAGGGCAAAGCAGCTAGAAGTCACTTCGTGCCATCTCTTACTTCCGATGGGCAGGACGCTGTTGTGAGAAGTCGCCAAGTGACCTGGCGTGACCTCGAGCATGGATTCTGCACTTAGATTCTTACGTGCTGCTGTCATATATAGAACCTAAATGCATAGAAAACTTTCCACTGCATTGTCATAGGTGGTTTTTTAATTACACAAAAATATATTTTTAGAACAAACACAAATCTATGTGATATCGGCCTGAGTAACTATTCCACCGCTTTCGGAAAACACTGGACGCTTTTGTTCGTGGACACGTTGTTTTAGGTAAATGGCAACCAACGAAGCTTGTAACCCCAAATCCGAAACATTTTGCTGAAAAAACATCGCATCCAATATATGCTGCTTAGCCCAAACGAACTAAACCAACGCGGCATTATCATGAAATAATGCCACGACCGCATGCAGTGATATCGTGCATGCTAATGCCTTTTTCATGCATTCAGAACCACTAAATATGGCGCCAGGGTGCTTAAACCGCCAGGAATCAAACACCAGACGATGATTATCTCGTTTTCACCGTGCACAGCGTTACAAATGATGGCATACGTCATACACGTGATAGGGCAAGAAACTGCAGCTTGCATGTTGGATGTAAAAGCTTTTTAGTTGTGTCCGCCGAAATGTTGCTATGATGCGCCTAGAAGTTTGATGCCTTAAGAAGAAGATGCCTTAAACTGGCAGTGACTTCTTCAGCACTGGCATTGTTCCGAGCACAGTACCAAAATTGCACCAACTGCCACAGTTTGGACACGTGAGGGGTGGTGCAATTTGGGCGTCGGGCACTTTAAGACAGAAAAGTTGGCGAATTATGAGCACACGCGCCACCTAGGTAGTCAGAAAGTGCATATATGCATTATTCGGACAAAAGGCCTAAGCTTTCTTCCGAATTGACATAATGAAATCTGTTATGGTCGACATCTTGCAACAGTCTAATCAATCGCACACCTATCGACATTCTTGAATGAAAAGAGCCTCAATGCGAAGGTTGCACATTTGAACAAACAGGAAACCGATTGGTGGTCGAGAGTGATTAGCTGTATCATTAGCAGACCGGCTGAGGCGGCTTCCTTCCGTCCGCCCGTGGCCGCGTAGCTCCGCCGGCCACCTTCCGTCCGCCTGCGGCCGCGTGGCCCCGCTGGCCACCTTCCGTCCGCCTGCGCCCGCGTGGCTCCGCTGGCCACCCTACGTCCGCCTGCGGCCGCGTGGCTCCGCTGGCCGCCTTCCGTCCGCCTGCAGCCGCGTGGCTCCGTCGGCCACCTTCCGTCCGCCTGCGGCCGCGTGGCTCCGTCGGCCACCTTCCGTCCGCCTGCGGCCGCGTGGCTCCGTCGGCCACCTTCCGTCCGCCTGCGGCCGCGTGGCTCCGTCGGCCACCTTCCGTCCGCCTGCGGCCGCGTGGCTCCGCTGGCCACCTTCCGTCCGCCTGCGCCCGCGTGGCCCGCTGGCCACCGGCGGCGGCCATGCAGCGGCCGTGCTGGGCGGGCCGGCACCACCGGACGTGAGCGCCGCACCCCGGCGCCACGGCCGGCGCGCCGGGCCCACCTCCTCCGGTGCCGGCCCGCTGCGAACGGGATGTGAGTCAGAGGGGCAGCCCGCGCGGCATCACGGGCCGCGACGAATTCGGCCAGACGGTACAGGGTCAGGTATAGGGGCGTGGTGCACTTCACCAGGCGGTTCCGGCCGTGGGAGTGAAGCGGTGCGAGCGCCGGGTTCTCTGAAAACTCAGGAAACGCCAGCGACGGTGGAAACCCCTCGCTTGTACGCAGCAAAGCGGCGTACGCGGGATCGAGTGTTAATGGCTGTGTGAACAAAGGCTCGTTTTCTGAACCACATCTATTCACCCATACACCGTATCGAATTGCACCATGCATTGCATGACAAGCGTTTCTGCGGCTGGTACGCGGTGCCAGGTCCGGTCCGCTTCCCCATGCTGCCGAATCCACTAAAGCATGACGGGGCCCTTGAAATGGCGACAGACGTCTGTTCGTGGATTGAATGCACTCCTCATGATAGCACAGCATCCGAAGCCCCAGTCATGGCAATATGTTCCCGGTTTTCTCTCGTAGCGGATGCTGTTCTACGACGAGGAACACGTCGCACACTATCCTACAATGAACAACACATCGGACAGTGTCCCTACAATGAGGGACGCCTCGGACGCACCGGAATTTTCAAATGAAAACTGAATTGACGGGTGCTGTGTTTAGCTCAATGGGTGGCAAACACGATGTAAGGTGGCGGAGAGCACAGAAAATTGCAGATCCACGGAATTATATCTAGATATAAATTACGCACAATATGCAATGCACATTTATGTTATAGACTACAAAAAACAGCTGACGGTGCAACGGTTTCCAATGTTTATAGCACAAATAAATGTAGTTTTATGTTTTGCAACTTTTGCAAGTTGCTAAAATTCACCGAATGACAGACTAAATCCGGGCCTATACCTCGGCAGGGTGACAGCGAAACGAAGTACGCTCATCTTGACACGTCAGAGAGGGCAATCGCGCTGGCAGCGTGGGTCAGGGCGTGCGGCGTCGGACGCGCGCTCGACGCTCGTGCAAGACCACGGATCCCAAGGTTTGGCCGCGTATTCAGGATTCATGTCACAGCTCGGCAGCTCACGCAACAAGTACGCCACATCCGTCACCCGTATCGTGTCGTGTGTCAATAGCAGCTCAAGCAAGGACTCCCGAGTTTGGTGCGCGGCGGCTTGTAAGGTACTTCTTCCGAGGTTGGTGGGGAATGTTGACTTGACCAATTTGCGTCGCCGAATGCCACTCAATGTCTTTATTCGAATCTGCATTTACGACGCATAATGTCATTTACCCCTAGGGCCTACCTACAGCTGGCACTGCCTGGAGACCAGTAGCGCTCTTCCCTTGGAGGCTGGAGCACCCTGATAATCGTGGTTATTGTCAGTAAGGTTATGCCAAGTTGGCATAGGTCACGTAACTGGTGTCCAGGTGTGCATGGTGTGCGGAATAATAGTCGAACTCAGTGAGTGAACGTAATCGTGTGAACAGGCGCTCACTCATTTCTACATGAGCGAGTACAATGTAATCGGCGTAAAAATTTAGAACTTGCACGCACTCAATGTTGGAGACATGCAGAATGAATATCGGGCAGCCTTCCAGCAATAGGGAGATTATTACTGGTAGGTGCGTAAATCCGCGAACCGATCAGGTGCAACTTAATGGCAAGCATGAGCACATGTGCATGAGCATATGTACAGTTCGTTCGCTATCGGTACGAAGACAGCCCGATGTTCCTGCCACCCTATGGCGAACAAGTTTTCTGTGGACGTCTTCACGTTCCAGGTCATTGCATTTTAATGTCTTTCCGCATAGGCTCGCACAACATCATGCTTGTTATAAAATTAATCTATCTGTGCGAATGTTTCGATGCTCCGGTTGCCGTTCGCACTACGTCCGGCGCCTTGCGGCGCGCCGCGCATTGCAGTCTCTGATGTCACGCTAACGTTAACACGCGCTCGGGTGGGGGGCAAATCGACCCCCCTCCCCCAAAGGTTTTTCTGGAATGGTTTCCGAACGGCGCAATGAAGCCGCGCAAAATTTTGCATGGCTTTAGACAATGGAATAGCGGATCTTCTGGCATCATCAATTTAGATGTACCTTGTAAGGTCGCTGACCTATTGCAGGTCAAAGTCTGGCCATGTTTTAAGCGAAGGCAATTTCTAGGGAATCGTTCAACCTGATCCAACAGCAAAGTGTTAGAAGAAGCCATATATATCTGAGATCCTTTCTTAGGCAACGCAACAATCGAATGAACAAGTGGCATTGACCTAAGGTCAGTTACGAAGGTCATACCAGGGTCAAAATCAACCTGCTTTATTACTCCAGGGCTTGTTGCATGGGAAAGTTGCAGGTTCTCATTTTGAATTTATTGATAACAGGAACCGCATTATATACCTTCTATAGACTTATTAAAGGTCAGAGTAGGTTACTGACCTAAGCTGACCCAGGACAACATTTTGTTGTCAAGAATACAATACCTAGCGTAATCTATGTCGCTTATTTAAGTGCAGAACTAGAAGCGGTCTTGTATGATTTTGGTCACCATGATCTTTAAATTTCAAACGAGGTCGCTGACCTTAGATGAGCATGTGACCTTTTGTTCGGAACAGTTATTTTGGTTCCAGGAGTCCCTTGGAGACCAACCTGGAATTTGACCTTCTTTAACTTTATTTGACCCGAAGGTCATTACCCAGGAACCTCAAACTTTGACTTAAGTGAGTTCACGTACAGGACAACACGCGCTGTGAATTCGATGTCGCTAGCTTTCTTAGTTCCCGAGATCTCAGGAGGGTCGAACTGACCCCAACAGGGCGAATGGTATCCAACCGGCCATCCGGGCCCGTGTTAGCAAAGATGAAGCGAGAATCACCGAATTTTTTCCTTTACGAACTTGATCCACTGATCATTTTAAAGGTTGAGGTCCATTTTCCATCATGAGCAAAATGGTCCTCAACATTTCCCAAAATACGCGTAGGTAGATACTATTCTGTTGAGAAAGCCTTTCCGCGCTTTTTTCAATAAACACGCAGCACAAGCCCTTTGTAAATATATAACTTAGTGAGACAGTGTTTCAAGCAAGACCATGTCAGAGAGGTAATACCGTCCGGTGATTACCGTTTCATCTTCGCTTAGCTCATCGTTGGCGCGACGTAATTGAAGCCGAGACTTTAATGCGCGACTGGTCGCCCTGCGCCGGACGTAATGCTGAGGGAGGAGCCAAAATTCGAAGCATTCGTGCCGAAAATGGAAAAGCTGTTATCGAAGGCGAGTTTCATAGTTTTATGGCGAATATGATGGCGTACTTCCCAAGCATATGTGGCGAAGCCTTAAAGTGCAATGGGCTGAAAGGCGAAAGCATATGCACGAGACTTATTCACAATAAGGTGGCTGTTACATCGCACAGTTTTGGTACCGAAAATGAGCAAACTGTTAGTGTCAGATGTACATGACCAGTGAGCCGATTGCGTAAAATGTAGCGACGAGAATGGTATGCGTAGTATCTTGAAGTCTGAAAAATTGGGTAGAAATCCACACCCAATCACGATATATTTTAGCACCACTTCCGTCTTTAGGTGCTTTCCTTCAGGGCTCTCACTGGATTCTTAGCTTAAGCCTGCATTTTTGGCGGCCAGACATGAACAAATCGGCAATCGTATTTTCTTCGCTTTGATCGCCGCCTGGCCAATGGAATGACAGAATTTGAAAGGCATTATTACTGCGTCATGGGCGTAAACGTCGGGCATAAAGGTATATGCGCTAACATCGTACATCAAGCAGATGTTTTTTCCTACGAAATCCAAAATTACGTACTGCAGAAGCCTAAACAGAAAGCATAGAATAGGCTGGAGGAACCCGCCGATCGGAGAGATATAAGAGTTACGGCAAG
Organism: Pollicipes pollicipes; assembly: GCF_011947565.3. Lineage (NCBI taxonomy): Eukaryota > Metazoa > Arthropoda > Thecostraca > Pollicipedomorpha > Pollicipedidae > Pollicipes > Pollicipes pollicipes. Next base: position 45,666,689 of record NW_023596576.1, on the reverse strand, counting down.
GTTATCTGCTGGTTATGCCACCGGACAAATGTAAACAGAGTATCGGCGCCGATAGCTTACCTGATGTCCTCTAATCAGCACCGTTTTAGTGAACCTTTTTGCGGATCCCGTTCCTCTGCCGCCGGGCATTTTGCTGCTTCGCCTGGCAATGAAGACGCACTGGTCGGCAGGTGGCCGCCAGAATCCTCATTAGCTCGGTGAAAGAGTTTTCCAGAATTTACTGAGCTTTCAGGAGGCGACGGCCGGGGCCTTTTACGGCATCGGCGCTGATGCGGCACACCGCCGCAATCTCCGGCATCCGCCAGGGCACTGCATGGTAAGCCCCGTCCAGCTGTAAAATCTAGCCGCGGAGCTCCTTCCCAGCACTCAGGACCACCTCTTTGCTGCTGGGGAGAAATTGATCAGCCAACCGCTGTTTTTTAACCACAGACTGTGACATAAGGATGTGGGTCGTATAACTCCCGAACGCTCACCAGTGCTTAATGGTAGGTGGCGCAGCCTGCTCTGTCCAGTGCCCTTCGGGCGACGAACACGGCGATGCAACAAACGGCATTGGCGATCACAAAGGACGGCCCCGGTCGGTAGTCGTGATCGCCCAGTATGTCGAGCACCTCGGTGCTGTTGGTGTTACACGTACTATCGGCACCCCGCCGACTGTGACTGTGACCCATGGCCAGAATGGATTGGGATCCAGCCCCGTGATGTTCCTGCTGCGTCCCGTGCAAGTGCCGGAATGTAGCGACGAACTGGCTGACACTCGGGTTGTTTTAGAACCGTCAAACTCGAGGTGGGTTCATCTCCTGAGCTTTAAGGCACCGGACACTTGTTCTTTAAAAGTCGGAGTAGATGGTACGGATATTTTGTTCTCAAACAGCTGAAAACAGCCTGCAAAACAAGGAGCACGACCTAATTTCACTGCAGTCAACTGGGTGTTGTGGGCAGCTCACCAAGGTCACGGCGCGCGGGCACCTGCCTGCCCAATCATTCACGGTTTAGGTGTTCTTTTATCTCATTGAGGTCTGCTGGGAACATAGAGGCCTATCGTCCCCTCTCGAGGGGAGCGTGTGCACTCCTCTCTCGTGCCCTCTTGTGATGCGCCGCCGGCTATGTGGGAGGCGCCCCTTGGTCTCCTTGTCAGCCGGCAAGCGACAGCCGCTAGTGACCTCTGGCCCGCGGTACTGATCGCTGAGAGCTAGGTCAGTCCAGTGAGATCGCACCTGAGAGTTAAGCACCGCAAGTCTGCCAGAGCTGTCAGCCGCGCGCCTGTCGGGCAGCGCGTCCGAGTGTCAGGTGGTCTTCCGCTGCCGCACAGCTAAGGGCCCGGCCAGGCGTAAACCGACGTTGGCATCGCGACCGATTTCGATGTTCAATACCACGCCACCGGGCTCCTCTCCCCTCGAAATCCCGACCTCGCCCCTGGGCACGTGCCAGCGCCTTCGTCGCGTACCCATGGCGCGCGCGTCAGTCTTCGTACCCTTCCAGCCGGCGCTGGCAGGGGCGGTGCCGACCTTCCCGGCGCTGCGCCGCGACCCACGCCGGTGACGGTGGCGCCACCTGACCGCCCCCAGACGCGCGGGACGGACCCGCCGGCGTCTCGAGACGCTTTGACTGACCGCAGAGGCTCAACTGACTGACCGCAGAAGCACCAGTCCCAGTCACGAATACCACCCGACAGCCTGGCAATGCCTGCGTGGTTTTAGCTCCGGTTTTGGCTTGGAAAACACATGATGCTTGCATGCATGCCATTTGAACATTGATAAAGTAGAATAAAATTATTAACTTGCCTTTGCCTTTGCCTTTGCCTTTAGCCTTTATGCCTTTAGCGATGCTGCTGGCCTGACAGATCAGTTGCCGGATGCTTTTAGTGCATTCATCACAAAATATTGAGAATTCGATGTGCCATAGCACCTTTTGCAGTTCCAGAAATGTTGGCCCTAGGTCAGGTCAATGGTTATCAGTGTTAACCAAAAGTGTAGTTTCCAGTTCATTGAGGGGAGAGGCTTCAAACCTCCTTCCCTCCAATTTGAGTTTCCGCCTTTAATTCTTAAGAAGAAAATTGGTCAGATTCCAAGGATTATATAACCCAAATTTCAGACACGTTTCATGGCATATTTTCGGGGAATGTCTCGTCATTTTTTCGCTGCCCCCCTCCCATTTTGTTCGCAAAACTACCCCTCTCATTTTATTCCAATTCCAAAATGAGCCCCCGCAGCCCGCTCAGCTCCCAGAACCTAACACAGTTGAATTCCATAAATTCCCGGCCTGAGGTCGTGCAAAGAGTTATCGATGCGGCCACATTCCAAAGTATCGGTCTGGAAACAACTCAGTTCTCAGGACCCATCCATGAGCACGTCAGAAAACCTTTACCACGCGACCACGCGACAGCAGCTTTCAAACTGGTGGCCCTCCCGAGTCCGTCCGTACGTCCGACGGGGGGAGGGGTGGGGGGAGGTCTGCCCCTCCCCGCGACTCAATGTAAATATCAGAGCCCGCAGGGAGTACAGTTATCTCGCCGGCGACGACTGGGAGATCGTGTTCTAACATTGCAGCCACTTGACCTTGTAACCCTTTCGCGAGCGCTGGTTTGCGGGCGAGTCAGAGCAAACCATGAAGGTAAGGGTGGGCAAATAAAGGGAATCAAAAGGGGAGGACAAGACTGTTAATTTCGCCGCGACTCTGGCGACAGTTTTGGTGTCGGCGTGTCGTATGCGGCACAAGTTTTCGAAATATTGCATTTCCGGCTTGCTCGACGTTTTATGGCGCAGCCGTGCATTGCATTAAGTTGTGCTGGCTCCACAACTTTGCTTAGGTACATAAGTCGACGCTTGAAATTGGGTTCATGCTGTTACCTGCTCTGGCTACCAAGATATAACATAATGTGCAAAAACCGTCAAAACTAGGCAAATCCTTCTTGACCGTTTCGGCACGCGTGACCCGTCACAGACACAGTTGCAGCTGAAACAGCGCGTCAACCCCCGTTTGGATCTGTGGCGAATCGCTTTTCTTCAATTTCTTGTTGTTGCGGTCTGTTGTTGCCGAACGCGGCCACCATTTCGAAAGGCCAGTTGCCCGTTTCAGCGAGTAGCATCTTCAGGCCCCCCACTCAAAACCAATGGGCTAAACACGATGCCCGGTGTGCTAGCGTTGTAATCGTATTCGAATTCAACGTCGAGCTCACGTTTCCACCTAATTTGTCTAATGGGTCATCCTCATCGAGTTATTCACGAATATGCAATCATTTTATCTAAGTTACTTAGTTTGACCCATACCGGTCATTGAAAAGTCAAAACAGGGATATCTTGGCACTACTTTGTTCATCAAAAAAATCCGAAGAAATGAGCATTGAAGTGATGCTAAAGATGTCCAAAGTCCAGACACATGCAAAGACTGATCAAAGGTTGAAGGTCAGGGTCACGCAAAACGGGTACCATGACATGTTTTCGATCACCAAACAATGGCAACACAGTTGATATCATGTCAATGTTATTAAAGTCTGCTTTTGTCACATCTCCAAAGAGTATCTCCCAAGGCCAAAGGTTAAGGTCACGTAAGACGGGTGCCGTGGAGTTTTTCGTTTGTGAAGTTGTCGTCACAAAAGGGTGTCATAATGATGCTTATGATGTCCTATTTCATCGCACTTGCAAAAACTAACTCCCAACGTTAGAGACAAACGTTACGCACAACGTGGTACAGTGACGTGCATTCGTTTACCAACAAAAAAAATGTAAGAGAACGTGTGTCATCGTAATGCGTGATGTAGCGCTTTTGTTGTAATTGTTGCATAAACAAAGAACTGCTAGTTTACCCCGTCCGACGTGAGCTTAACCTTTGAGCTTGATGTATAATTTTCGAAGTTGTGACGAAAGTGGACGTTATTAGCACTAACATGGTGCCGATTTTGCGTAGGCCGTTAAGTGCACTTGCGAGAAACATTGCGCATGTCGAGAAGGCAGTAGAAATAACCTTATTCCTCGTTCCTATCATGTATTCATGTGATCATTGCATATGATTCATATGATCATTACATATGATTCATTTGATCATTACATATGATTCATATGATATATAATTATTCCTATCATGAATAACTCGATAAGGTCAGTCAAAGGGAGAAATCTGGTAGAAATTTGAGCTCGATGCTGAATATGAACACAACTACGGCGCTGATTTGACGGACATCTAAAAACGCACAATTGAGTTACATGCCACCTGCTGTTCGGTGCCCGCGCCGCCAAGAAACTTGCAGCTATGCATTGTCCTGAGACGCGCATGCGCACGCCCACGCGCACTGTACGCATGCACATCTTGTCAGCATTGCAACATTCAGTGACTCCTGCAATTTTAGCTCGTACGTCTAACGTTTAACCGGGGAAAAAAATCCTGCAATTTGATTCTGGCACGACGTTCCGTGAAATGAGACTCGTACTCGTGAAAAGTGCTCGTGCGCTCGTCTCCATAATCAGCGAGCCTGAACGCATAACAGGGCATGAAAGGAAGTGTTAAATTGTGTAGACGGTTTGTTTGCGTTAGCTGAATATGCATTCGGCATGAATTGTGCGGTTTTAATGCCGACCTGATCCTTGGCTGTCAGGATACCCGGTCAGAACAGGAGAAACGTTGCAATGATGTGCCACGGACAGGGATGCGTGACTTCCAGTGGTGGAGCTCTATCTGCAAGCCAATTTTTTCAGATGACAACCAGCCCCCTGGCACCCCAGGAGGAAAGAAAACACCGGTGCAGCAAACACTTCCAGCTTCGACGAAAATGGGGTAGTGATCACTCCCCTCACCTATTCGTATCTATGGGCTTTGTTCCGAAAGAGTGTTAAGCTGACTGAAGCTGTCGTGTCATTAGCTTAACTAGTTCATCGTAAACTGATGGAATAGTGTTAACACGCGCTTAGCCGTGGGTCTACTTACTTACTACTTACTCTTCCCCTATAAAGACTTTTCTGAGATAATTTCCGTCTGGTGAGGCGTGGCCACACCAGACTTTGTGCATATGTCGGGAATCACAGCATATACAGCATAGACAGCAGTCTGCCACGGTGCGCGTGCTGCCGACAGCACGGCTGCTGCGACTACGCCAGGTGTCGCGGAAGCGCCCCGGACCGTTCCGGGGTGAGCCACCGGCGCCGGTGGCCGGAGCTGTGCTGCCGACAGCACGGCTGCTGCGACTACGCCAGGTGCTGCGGCGGCGCCCCGGGCCGTTCCGGGGTGAGCCACCGGCGCCGGCGGCCGGAGCCGTGCCGCCCCGCCCACAACACGTCCACGGCCGACCCTGTAGTGAGCTGGGACCGCGTCGCCGGCGCCAGTAGCCGTCGGAGCTTGGTGCGGTGTGGGACTGTGTACGGCGCGCCCGTCCCCGCCCCCGCCGCCGCCGCCGCCGCCGCCGCCGCCCCGTTTCAGAGATGGTGCTGCGCCGCCTCAAGAAGCTGCTGGCAGCAGAGGACAGCGCACTGCTCGGTAAGGCTGGGACGGACGCGGCGCGTGGCTGCTACGACTCTGGACCCTGGACCGGTGCCGGCACGCGCTGGCACCGGCGGCCGAGGCGCTTACACCTGACGCCTGAAGCGCACACACTAAGGCCTGGCGGATCGCCAGTTGCATTGGGGTCAGGGGATCCAACAGACGTAGGAGCAACTAGGCGGCTGGTGTCTGTGGTGGCTGCGTGGCATGAGACGCAAGTTGTAAGAATAGTGTGCATCAAAGGCTGATTTATGAGTCTTTCATAGCGTACTTTTGTACAGCTTGCCTGTGCGGTGTACATGCTTTTCACCAAGTGTCGCAGTGCTGTGCTCTTTGCGGTTCAGGTCTTGTTCTGTCCTGTTGGCGGTTTCCGCCTAAGCTAGGTCACCGGGGCCGGGGACAGCAATATACCTTGTCATTTGGTACAGGTAACTGGGAGCCCTTTTTTCTTAGGTCTTTCCTGTTCACGTTAAGAAAAGCAGTGAATTAAGGGGTTTTGTTTGTACAGTTTTTGGAGCT
>NW_023596576.1:45615701-45655701 GCF_011947565.3 Pollicipes pollicipes | reverse complement strand
GGTCAAGCGTTAAAGGGCCATTTTGTTCTACCACGGCGTATCTTCCGGCTGTCCTGGTGACACGGGAGTGATCCCGTGGCCGATCCGGAGGCCCTCAATGGGATTCACATAATTGCATTGGCGCCGTCCCTGAAACGGGAGGCCTTTTGACCAGCGCAGTTGGCCCCGGATCGATGCAGCAACCCTTATTGACGCAAAAAGATCCCTGGCAACCGCAGGTGGTCCAATAATTGGCACAAAGGCTCCAGTTCGGCTTGGCGGACTCATCCCGGCGTTGGGTTCGAGCGCCTACCGTTTGGTACTGAGAGCCCTGACTGACACAGGACCCTTCCATTGTGTTAACGTGGACACTCATTATAATTGCTATGTTTCCTGTAATTTTCAGATGGCCCCGAACGACGCAAGAGGCCCTCTGGCACTCGGGGTTCCGTCCCCGTCCCGGTTTAACGAGTGCTTCCCTGACCGACTCGAGGCCCTTGTTGACATAGGACACCCTGCCAGGCACTGTGGGTCCTGACTTACGCAGGAGCCCCGTATTAATGCAGGGGTCCCGACCAATGTAAATCGCCGGCCCAACTTGTCCCTGCTTGGATAATGGGCCCTCAGAGCTCAGACCAATGCCTCAGGCCGATATAGAGGAACGCGCTGTCTTAGGGGTCCCGAATCAGTACAAGAGGCCTTCTTATTGTGACTTGAGATCACGGCCTTACGGGCGGGGTCCTTAATTTGACCTACAGCTAGCCATTTGGGCTCCACAACCTTCCAACCGGGTCCTTGATCTATGGTCTAAAAAGATCCGTCGGTCCCTCTTTGGGGCCTTCAAACACGGCTCCTGGCCTAATTGGGGCCACTTGCCATCAGAGGACTCCTGTTGGGCAATGTAGTCTCTGACCGACACAGAAGCCGCCCATTTTGTCAGGGATTCCAAACATTGCAAATCGTGTTTCCCAACGTCGTCCCTGCTTGCGAAAGGGAAGCTAAGGGTTCAGACGGACACGGTGCCCCCTATATGGCTGCGTGTCGATGGTCACGCTTTGTAGCTGAATGAGAAAATGTTCTTCAGGCCAATACCGATAGGGAGCCGACTGTGTGGCATGATGGTGCCTGACAGACATTTGGGCACTTTTCGACACAGGGGGTTCCCGAGCTACACAAAGGGCCCACTGACTGTCATTTGAGAGCCCGTCCCTGCAGAGCCCGCCCCTGAGTGAGGCTCCGACCAGCCCTTTGCACCCTTCAGCCCCCTAATCGGGCCCTTAATCATCGGTCCTGGTGGGCTTTCCAGGCTTTTCGGGCTTCGTCGAGCACTGATTCTCCGACTCGGGACCCCTTGCTTACACAAGACCCCCTGTTAGGTGCTGTGGGGCCCTGACGAACGCTGGGACACCGACAAATGTAAGTCGCTGGCTTCGGCTTTATCCCTGTTTGGGAATTAGGTCGTCAGGCCCTTGTCCCCACGGAGCCGACTGTGCGTTACTGGGGGTGTCTGGCAGACATAAAGGCCCTTATCGACTTAAGGGCTCTTGATTAGCGCGCAGGGCCCTCTGGCTGGCATTAGAGCGCTCGGCCGTGCGGGCCGGGAACCCTGAATACGACCTGCCGTGGAAACCCCGGTCAGTAAGTCGCAAGGCGGGATGTAGGCTGTAACGCTGCAACCCGTTCGACGTGTTAGACACGGCTAATCCTGTTTTGGTGTCCGCTGTCGGCCGATTACGTCGCTATCGGTTCATTCGGTTGGTGTCGATCCGCAAGTTTTCTAGAACTGTGCCAGCCAGTATCCTCCAGGACCCGTCACCAGAGTCCGCTGCTGAACTCCGATTAATTCCCCACTACTCAAGCAAGAAAAATGGTAAATTTTGGACTTTGTCTGGTGCGTTTCTAGTGCAGTCTTTTGTTTAATAAGCTTCGAAAATTGCTAGAAGTGGTATCTGTCATTTTCTCAATTTCCCTCCTTCTTGCATTTCAGCAACGTCCCATTTATGAGGGTCTACATGTATCAGCCATGGGGGGCTTCAGCGCCCCAGGTGAGGCTTTGTACGAACGCCGAGTACATGCCTCGTATGGTTGCCGGATAAAACGTCGGATGGGAGAAAAGTCGAAAGAGAGCTTGACCACAAATAGTCGAATGGGATAAAGGCATCGGGGATATAAGAAGAATCGGAAAAGATCAAATGTCAAAATTTCAAAAGTCTATTGGGAAAAGCCGAACGAAAAAGTCGACGCTCCAAATATCGAAAGGGATACAAGTTGACATGAATAATTGTAGAATCGGGAAAAGGTCGGAGGACATAATGTCTACAGGGACAAGTGTTGCATTGACAACAGTCAAAGGACAAATTGTCGAAGGTAATTTCTTAACAGGATTAAAAACACTGGACAACAATCTAAATGCCAGAAAGTCTACATGAGTGAAGCAAACTTGGACAAATGCGAATGCGCACGCAGTGATTTAGGATTTCAAGATTTAAGGAGAAAGATAAATCAGCATTTAACACGTGACGTTGAAGGGGATGGCCCTGGTGCTCTCGGATGCGCCCATGGATCCAATGGGTTAATTTGCCCCGCGAGTGTTTATCCTTCTGTCTATACGCAGATGCTGTCGCGTTCCAATGTTTATGTCTGCATATTTCTACTCGCACTAATGCGCAAGTTAGGTATTTGGTGGCGCTGGGCTACTCCACACATTTAAGTTGAGAATTCCAGGGAGCTTTAAATGGCAAGCCGCTGCATATGCAGCAGTTGACCGTGTGCTGACCAAGTCGTAGTTTTATAACGTACCAGAATGAACCTCTTAGGAGGGTCTAATAATCCAAAAATATCAAATTCTTAGTGGAGCATTATGGCTGTAGAGTTCGTGCAAGAAATTATAAATGTCCGTACGGTCATGGCCATTACTCCATCATCACTCCCCCATCACTCTACCTCACCTCCCGCAACACGAATCATCTGCCGGCGTTTTCGTTACTTTCAGATGTCATGTAAAAACGTAACTGCATTGAAGAAGCAATCTAAATATTTCACGCGTAATCGTCATTAGAATTATTTACTCACTCGAAATTCGTCATCACTTTCGTCGTTGTGTCTACATTGGGGTTGGACTTAGTTGAAGTACCGCATGCTGCTATATAAAATGCAATATAGCGGGGAACAGTTTCTTATATGTGCACATAACAAACGTAACTTCCTTTTCACCCGTGTTACTATTGGTTCATTCATTTCCAGGCGTGTTTGGCAATATCATGCAAATATGGAACGAGACGTGGCATTAGAAACCACGAAGCTTGGTACGAAACTCGCCAACTCTCTTGCCCGAGTGTGTGAAAATAAATCGGGGGCAGCAGCTGACAGTAATGGCACAACCGTATTTATATACATAGCGTCCAGAATGTGGCCAAAAGCAGATTTGAGAGTTCTTTACGCTACCGCGATGCCATAGAAAATGTGCGGAAATACTGAGAAAAATGAATATTTTATCAAACGTTTTTGACTCGTCTAACGAGTATGAAGCTCAGAGGCTTCCCCGATATAAGTTGATTTATATTCAGTGCATGGATGCCTGGGTGAACCTAAATAGTCTCCCCTAAATAGTCTGCACATTTTCGTGGACTTGTAGCTCAGAAAGTAAAGGGGCTTATGTCTTAAGAAGGGCAGGGCTGTGAACTGCTCCGACCGATCTTTAAGACGGCTAGTTCGGTTCAAAATATCACACAAACGTGCTAAAAATTCCCTTCTACTGACGACCCGGGTAGTGGTATGGATAGAATGGTCATGAAAACTTTCCCTTTCACAGGTCACAGGTGTTTTTCACGTACTTACGACGGCCAGGTGAAGTTGAGCTATTAAAATCTTGTAGCTCTTGACTTAGTTCTAAAAAGAACCGAACATAAGATCAATAAAATGAGGTTCATCAAGCTAGGGGAACACCCGTTACGTCCCAGACCATTAAGTAGCTTAAAAGGTTTCTCGAAGACAAAATAATAAATGAGCTCGCTCGGATGTCGTGAACAGTCGGTAGAGCAAACGAAGTGTGCGCGTGGAAACGATGAATCTGCTGTTAGTGGTTCAAAACGAATTACCCAAATTGCACAGGATGTCTTCACAGTCACGTATTGCGATCCCTGTCACGTACAACGACCGCAACTTTGTACGTCAAAGTTCAACTGTTTATTCATATATGTAGAGCGAAGGATGGAGAGAGAGAGAGAGAGAGAGAGAGAGAGAGAGAGAGAGAGAGAGAGAGAGAGAGAGAGAGAGAGAGAGAGAGAGAGAGAAAGAGAGAGAGAGAGAGAGAGAGAGAGAGAGAGAGAGAGAGAGAGAGAGAGAGAGAGCAAAGGAGGTTGGTGTGTAAAACGAGCAGCTGCGCTTTGCATGATTCACAATGGGAGCAACAGCCTTCCCGTTCCCACCACAGCAGATGTGGCCGCCTGACAGGTTTCATGGGAATCTTAATGTTTTCCTTCAAAGTGTTCTAAAGAGAAGAGTTCTGAAGAGAGGAGTTCTGAAGAGAACAGTTCTGAGAAGTGTGGGGTTGACTGAAGAGTTCCGGTGTGGATCGTTGGACAACTTCAGCACTGCGGACGCCAGGCCAGCGGTCGCAGTATTCTGTCTGCACCAAGCGGCTCAGAGCGTGACAATCACGCACCCAGCACCCACGGCCGCCTGTCCAGCCCGCCCAGAGTACCTCCCACCCCGTCACAGTCGCCGCCCCGGCTCGCCGAGGGCACCCGCGTCACCCCGAATCACCACTTCAAAGTCGTGCAGCCAAACGGTCAAGATTCGCGCGTCAAGCCTTGAGCTACGCGGAAGCGTTTGGTACCGATGCACAGAACCACTGGTCATACACAGAACCACTGGTCATACACAGAGCCACTGGTCATACACAGAACCACTGGTCATACACAGAACCACTGGTCATACACAGAACCACTGGTCATACACAGAACCACTGCTCATACGTGAAGCTGCCCGCCCGGCGGCGGCCGCCGTGCGTTGGGGCTGGCCGTGGCCATCCAAGTCGGCGAGCTCTAACACAATTGCATTGACGAAGGTGTTCGAATAGCAGGCCGTCCACAGGCCACATTAAGCTGAGGCCAGCGAAGGGGTCACCGGGCTCCTGCTCCGCGCCGGTCGGCAATGTTTTGTGCTGGTTCAAGGCCAGCGGCGCTGTCGGGGTGAAAACCGAGCAGCCAAGAATAATACTAACAAAATGTCGATAACGGGCCAAAAACACGTGCGCACATCATGCCGACCGCCGTTCACGGACGCCCCGTGCTGAAGCAAGACCCGAGCTAACGTTGAGAAGTATATCTAACAGTATTGGAGCATGAAAATCCGCTGGACTGGTCAATGGCTTGCAGCTATACATTTTGTTCGCTTTCCTCCGAAAATACGCGATCATCTTTTGTCACTTATTCAAACGATTAGCGAAGCATTTGTGACATTAATACGTGTATACAAATATTGCACGATGCTCGCGTTGCATGCCTCAACATACGCGCACTAGGTCGAGTGGTCTCCCTCAAATAGACCTCGAAAACATGCGGCATTGCCTGCCGGCCAGCCACCGCGCGTTCCGAGAATCCCGCAGTGTTGGCTGGGCCCGACAGCTGACCCCGTTGCGTTTGGCAGGCTGCTGGCGCCTGCTCTCCATCCACGAACCGTACAACCTGTACCTGCTGACCATCCTGCTGGGATGCTACCTGTTGGCTCAGATCAACCAGTACGTGCTGGCCGTGGTCGCCCGCCCCATGGCACAGGTAAACAACCAGTACGCCAAACGGTAGGATGGGGGGGCTGGGTACCACACTCCGTCTCGGCTGTGCCGCTGATTTCAGTCACTATGCCACGATCGCGTTGCACTTAAGCATGACACCGTCGGCTGCCCGTACGACATCTGTTCAGCACCCACGCGTAATCTGCTGGCTGTCGTAATCTGTCGTAATCTGTCGGCAGCTGCTTCGCGATGTCTGCATCGCGGCGCTGGCGGTCGCGGGGTTCGGCGGCCTCGGATTCCATGCCAGCTGTTTTGCAATATCATGGCAGCTTATCCGATGGTCTTTCAGCATATTGAGCGATTACTTCCGTTTGAGTGCAAAAGCTGTCGTCAAGGTGCTACACAGGGGTTTCTCTTTCAGGAGATCGGCTTTGGAGAGCGAATGTATGCCAACAACCAAACCGAGTCGTCGTACACGAACAAGTGAGTGTGCAGTATTGTGGCAATCCAACTACTGTTTAGACGCCATTGGCCATTTGGTCATGCCCATTTCGACCACACTGCCTTGTTTCCGGTTTCAGACTGTGGCAACAATGCAGCTCCACGACCTTGCATAGCCTACTTGTGTGTTCAAATTCAAAAATCTACTACACTAGCTAAGTACAAGTCTATCAAGAGCACCAGCTCATGCGCTGTCGAGGTTGAAAACTTTATCACCATTAGTTTAAAGCTGTGGAGCTTTCAGCATATTCTGGAACTTTTTGTTGGAGGCCAGCTAATATAAAAAAGCCATTAAGCTTTGGATTTAGACATTTTGTTGGTTGTAATTTCACCATTTGCAAGAACTCAATCGCTCAACAAGCTGCGCAAGCAACTGGCCGCAATTAACTTAAACCAAGCGTTTTACATTTATTAGCAATTTTTGGATATTTGACAGTGAAGGACGCAGCCTGGGCTGTTTAGCGGAGAAAGCCTGTGGGAACGCAGCACAAGTTTTAGTGCTCTGTCAAGAGCCACCTATGGTTAGAAAATGCCGGCATTAAGAGATTGGGGGGGGGGGGGGCGCTGTGCGTTTTCGTGCGCTTCAGATATTAAGCCCCCTAACAAAGGACAAGAGCCGTGGTCGGGTCGGATCAAGACAATGTCAAGGCATGGATAGATCACCTAGGTAACTTTTTTTCTCCTCGTCCAGTTCTCAGAACATCGAGAAATAAATGTTGTTTAAGTTTGTCACTTATGGTTGACCTTTTTTGCTCTCAGTCTTTTTTGCGCTTATTTTTGGCAAATGAGCGTAAAGTCTGATTTGGTGCCTACTAGCTGGTCTCGCATGACGCTTGATGGGGACCTTGTGGATGTTCGGATAGTGTGACTTAACCAGACTGACAGACAAAACAATAAATCCACAAATGACATCAAAACAAAAACAAAAATAGGGAAGGAAAGTGCAACTTATTACATGTACATGTAAAAAATGTTTCCCAAGCCACCACTGCTGTCGTCAGCACCCCTTGTTCTAACCCCGTATCGAGATTGTCTTCTTTCGGGGTGTAAATTGATCCCTTGTCAGGTATCGATGATCTGAAGATCAACCCGGCATGCATCGGAAGTACTTTAAGCCCCCGGCGACTGTGGGCTGATGTGCTAATGAGGCGCGCGACCAGGACCGGAGGACCGACATGTGCCGTGGTGATACAGTGCTCCAATGCACCACCGTTGCGAGCCGAATAAACGTCACAGACACCTGCTTCGCAGCTGTGACAATAGCAGTGTCGTAATCTGTCATAATGGCGGATGAGAGCGTTCTTGAGAGTTGGCGGATGTTTTTTCTCGACAGTACGTTTCGAGTATTTTGACCGCCTGAAGTGATGATCATCCTGTGGCCAATCACCTCTATATCTTACGATTTCCCCTTTAAATTTGCAAAAGCCTTGCGAGCTTGCGTCCTTTTCAAGACCACGGTCTTCGCCATAGCTGGAACATGGCAACATGCACCGTGGCATTCACCATAGCCCCCGCCCCAGCAAGGATTGCAGTGTCGGGTGCCGAGTGGGTACGGTCACGGCAGTCAGTCGCATCTTAGATACCACAGATCTACCGCAAGCATGACGACGTCATATGAGATAACCGAGACATGAATCACGTTTGAATTCCGGCTTTCTAAGAGGATTTCCCGTCACTCGGGCAAACCGGTCGACGGCGGGAAAAGTTCCATTTGTTCTTCAAGCCCGTTGGGTAGGGCTAATCGGGCCCCTCACACTCGCTGCTCTGGCGTGGTCTGTCTCCCACGAGCGAGCTCAGAGGTCGTCGCGGGTCACGGTACGTTTCAGAAAATTGTCTCCTCAGACAGTTGTCGCCTTCTGGTCGAGAACCAGCCAAATGAGGAACGAGAGGGCGACGTGGCGATGTTTCTGTTCAGTGCCGAGGAGGTGAGACAACGGCCACCTTGCAATCTGCGATCTTTCTCTGCTGTGTGGCGGCGACAAGAACCTCTTGGTGGGATATCTTTCCAACGCTGGTCTCTTTCACAGTCAATTCGGCCGTCCTTGTTCAACATGCCAGGGACTTGCTCGTTTGTAGCTGGGAAAGAGGTCATAATGTAACGGCCTGATTAAGGCTCACCATCGGTCCCCAGCGACCATGGGCGATGTCATCGGGTGTGGGGGCCGAGCTTCTGGACACCGGTGGTGTGGAAAATGAAATGTTCTGAAATGTATGCCTGTAAAATATTGGTTAGAAAGCGCCATCGATTATTTTAGTTAGGGAATTTTCTTGCATGGGGCGGCGTAGTCGTAATGTTGCATTTTGAAGAAAAAAAAACCATGCCGATAGGGCGTAGGCTGCCTCATGTACGAAACCCTTGCTGAGACGGAATGTGGGACCGCCAGCCGCCAGACACTTTAGGTGATACGTCTCAATGTCTTTCCGCTGTACCTATCACGTGACCATGGGTTGAACGCTGAGTTGACTACGCCGTCTGTTGACAAAAGAGGGGAATGTGGCATTCTGTGCCATCTAGCGGCAGGAGTTGAAACATATTCCACTAGTAATGCTATCTAGCGCCAGGAATGAAAACCAATTCTGGACGCAGTGATCGCTGGATGTGATGGACATTGAATGCTATGAGTTTGGACGTTGAGAGTTTGGATACTATGAAACCCGTCAATGTGCACGGAATTGGACGCATCTTGGATATTACAAACGATGAATGCTGCAATTTTGGATGATCTGAGCACTAGACGCCGTGGTCTTGGCCGTTTCCGATGGCTGCCCATCCAATCGGCCTACCGGAGAAACTCTTTGCGTCCTCCTGGCTCTTGAAGACTTCCGGTATCTAAAGCTCTACATCCTAGAAAATAATAAAGATTTTTGGAAGAGTTGTCGTAATGCATATCTAAAACTTTTCTGTGTTTGTAGCAATATCTGGGTTACCAAAAGCCAAAATACACTGGCAAGTTGCCAATCAGTCGCCGTTAAGTGATCCTCTTTAGAAACATATATTAGTAACAGTTCCGTTCGCGAAGCGCTCCTTAGCAAGACCGACAGGAAGCGCACTCATTTCATGACAACTCGATCCTAAAAATGAAACTAGGCTCTAGGCCATTTCATCTATTTACAAGTTTAAAATATAAAAAATACGCGCTGGGCAGATCAAGCACGTCAGAAGAGCCTCATCTAACTCTGTTATGTGTTAGAGTGTCGGTGGAGTTGTTTTGCAAGTGAGTCGACGACCCCTTGCATGAGGTGGAGTAACGTCTAAAGTTGGCCAAGCTTACCCGAGGTCGGGCACGTTCCCTTAAACTCATTCACAGCAATGGCGGATGATGACTATTCACAGGCGTTTGCGCTGCGGTGTCCGTCCATCAGTCCTTGGTGTCATACGCGCTCCATATTCAGTGGGCTGAGGCTAACTGGGGAAAGGGGAAGGAGAAAGGCGGCCCCACATACAAACATAGCTCCAAATAAGCTGCCCGTTCAGCCTTCCCTGGATTGGCTGCCTAGTTTGGACCCCCTGCGCCCATCTGATGTTGGTCCCAGGCGCTTGTATGACGCTGTCCGGCTGCCAAGCCGCGACTGGCCCGTCATTACCCGCCGCAGCCGGTCCCTTTACTAGCTCCGGCCCGCCTCCTTGCAGCTGCACCTTCACCGCGCCACCGATGGAGGCCTCGCTCGAGACCCAGTCGCTGGCCAACATCCTGGGCGAGGTGAGCGAGGCGGCGCTGACAGTCGGCCCGGCTCGCTCAAACGACTCGTCCGCCCCGGCGAGCCTGCCTGGCTGCGAGCAGCCGCTCTACCAGCCGGCCGGGTATCAGTACAATGTGCTCATCGGGCCCGCCTTCTTCCTCTTCTTCACGGGCACCGGCATTCCGCTGGGGATTGTGGCCGACGTCTACAGCAGGAAGGTAGGCCGCCCCAGGTGAAGGGCTGTGTGGGGTGACGACGATGTAGTGACCAGCGGTCGGCAGGAGACGGGTTGGCGCGGTGTGGGATGTGCCCGTCTTGTCCGGGAGTTCCCGAAACAGCGATCCCAACGTCGTCTGGCATGATTAAAGGTCATGCGAACCAAATGCGAGATTTTTAAGCTGCCTTACGAGCGACGCATTTTCTGACATCTTCACCAGGCGATTACTGACTCTTGGAGCGGTCATGAACTCCAGGCATCGGTCGCCACAGAGGCTGACGTGTCCGGTGTACCGTCAGATGGTCCTTGGTATCTGTGTGGTACTCTTGTGTGAACTTCAGACATCGGTCGCCACAGGGGCTGACGTGTCCGGTGTACCGTCAAGTGACCCCCGGCATCCGTCTGGTACTCTGGTGTGAGATCCAGACATCGGCCGCCACAGGGGCTGGCGTGTCCGGTGTACCGTCAGGTGACCCCCGGCATCCGTCTGGTACTCTGGTGTGAACTTCAGACATCGGTCGCCGCGGGGGCTGACGTGTCCGGTGTACCGTCAGGTGACCCCCGGCATCTGTCTGGTACTCTGGTGTGAACTTCAGACATCGGTCGCCACAGGGGCTGACGTGTCCGGTGTACCGCAGGTGATTCTCGGTATCTGTCTGCTCCTCTGGTCCGCCTGCACCACATGCACCGGCTTTGTCACCACCTACTGGCAACTGCTGCTACTCAGGATAGGCGTAGCCGTCGGGTGCGTACGGATGTGGGGGTGGCTGGTGGGTCTTCGCCTTTCAAAACAGAGGCATGGGGGAACCGAAGCAGTGTCGCGGGAACAAAGTGTGATCCAATATATAGCAATGCCTATCGCAAAAAAGAAATGGTCGTTTTACGCCGATTTTTGTGTGCATAATAAACTGAACTTTTTGGGCAAAGGTACCAATGCGTTCCTGTCCACCGAAGACCCTTACCACGTGTGTTTTCATACCACGGAAGTATTTGTTAGCCATGCTGTAACTGCGACGCGCAGCCGGATTTCTGCTGCGTCGTCCGCTGATGGGGTTGCCGGGCATATCTCAGGCAGTCGGTCTGCGTGCCGCTCTGCACCAGCCTCATCGCCGACCACTTCAGCCAGAAGACCCGCGGCGCCGCCCTCGGCTTTTTCAGCCTGGGCACCAACGCCGGCTACAGCCTGGCCTTCACGCTCGGCGACCTCATCACCAGAGCCAACTTCTACGGCAAGGTCAGTCCGGAGCGCGCCTGTATCCTGGCTCAGTGCGCCAGTCCAAGAGCTCACTGACATTCAGGTCACCGACGCGCGCGGCATTCGTTGTGCGCAACGCACGGCACACTGCCAAATAGCCGCCGGTAGATAAAGCTGTCGATCCCGGTGTGCTATCTGGCCGCTGACTTGCCTGTATTTGAGTGGAACCTGCAAGAATCCGGGAGACAAAAAACGATGCATCGAATTCCCAAAACCAAACGGGAATGGAATCAGTGATTCACCAGACGCGCCGAGTTTATCACTGTGACGTCGGATAGCGCGGCTGCTCCTTGCTGACCGAAGTCTGATGGCGCACGGCAGGGCTGGCCTCCCTGCTGACCGAACTCTGATGGTGCACGGCAGGGCTGGCGGATGGCGTTCATCCTGACGGGGCTGCCGGGCATCCTGCACAGCTTCATCATCAGCTTCACCGTCACCGAGCCGGCGAAGGTGGCCAAGAAGAGGCGCTTCAAGGCCACCTCCTTCACGCGCCAGAACCTGTGGGCCAACGTGTGCCGCGTGTTGCGCCCCTTCGCCAGCCCGACGCTGCTGTCTCTGACGGTGGCGTCCTCAGTGCGCCTCACAGGTGCGTCACGCTGGGGTCAGCGTCACAGGCGTGACGCCCGGTACGGTCAGTGTCGGGGTGGGTCGGGGATGGGGGTGGTGCGATGCAGCGCTGCCCATGCCAGGGTCAGCTGGAAACGCGCACGGGTATACTTCATGCGTCGGCCCAGCACCGCAGACACACGCCGCGCTCGGGCCAGCGTCGCGTGAGGGTGTGTTTGCCGTGGGCCATATATCATTCATGGATCAGGCTTAGCACGGCGCGTGCCGCTTATGCTCGATGCCACATTAATCATTTGGGCTCGGTACTACATACACAAGTCAAAGGTCGGGCAGCACGCAAGCACGTACGTCAAGATGTAGGTCAGTAACACGGACATTCGGAGGTGGAGCGCATGTCTATCCCAGACGCGTACAATTCAGACGCGCTTAAATAAATGATGCCTCTAGATTGACCGCAAATGCAGTGTCGTGTGGAACCGCATACGAAGTCAAAATAGCTGGATTATGTCTCCATCACGCACCGAATGGGCATTTATAATGCAAAATAAGAGGATGATCTTCAAAAATTTCAGCTGTGTCCGGCCAAGGGCAGCCTAGCTCATGTTTCACCACCCGTCCTTGACCTCAACAGTGTTGCGTACGTGCAGGCCGTGAAGAATCCCGGGCCTGCGATCCCGCACAAACCACACAAATGTTCTGGAAGCGCGATGAGTTATGTGTCCCTCCCTCTCCTGCAGCGGTCCCACACGTGTGCAGCAGTCCTGTGCTACTGCAGGCATGGTGGACCCGACTGAAATCCAAAATTACCAGGAATTCCCTCCGGGTTTTATGCCCTCTCTTTAGCGGCCAGAGGCTAGGCTTCTGGTTTGTGGGACCTTACTGCTAAATTCTTCGTACTCGACATTATGAAGGGATGTGGTCGTGATTCGTTGTAAATTGATGGCGAACAGAGGCACCTTCGTAGAAGCCACTTTAGACCGGTCATCGCAAAGATGGTTTTTCCACCAAACCTAAGCCCTCAAAAGGTCAATGCGAAAGCAAAGTATCTCACAGAGTATGATGCCATCGTGACGGTCTTCAGCCTCGGTGTTACCTGGCACCCACCGTTGACCCCGTCCGCCGTTCCCCGGCAGTCGGCATCATGTGGGCGTACAACGTGCAGCTTTACTTCGAGGCGGTGGGCCAGTCGGCGGCCGCCATCGCCGGCTGGCTCTCGTGGATCCCGCTGGCGGCCGGCTCACTGGGCGCCGTGCTGGGCGGCGTGTTCAGCGACGTGCTGCACGCGCGCCTCGGCCTGGCCGGCCGGCTCTGGGTGCTGGTGCTTAGTCAGCTAGCCACGGCCCCGTGTGCGGCCGCCGCCCTCTACCTGCGGCCGCCGCACGCCTTCTACCTGCTCGTGCCCTGTCTATGTGCTAGGTGAGCTGAACGGCGGCCAGCGTGGCTGGTGTGCAGGGCTCGTGTCCGTTGTGGGTCGCATGAGCCGAGTTGGGACCTGTGGGCCGGCCAATGCGATGATATTCAAAGCATGAAACAAGTTAGCCATGCTATGTGATACCACCGAGCCATAATTGTGTCGTGTATAAGCCTTGTCTGCTCGCTTTCCAGTAGCGCACTATACATAATCCGCCAGGCAGAGTATCGCAGGCCTTCGTAAGTCCCGTGCGTCGCGTACGCCGTCGCCGTAGTGGAACTGATGCCTTGTTGACCTGACCTACCCCGCGTCCCCGGGCGGGCTGTTTCTCCCGGCCAGCGCTGCCGCCGCGGTGGAACTGGTGCCGTGTTGACCTGGCCTGTCCCGGATCCCCAGGCGAGATGTTCATCTCGGCCAGCGCTGCCGCTGCGGTGGAACTGGTGCCGTGTTGACCTGGCCTGTCCCGGATCCCCAGGCGGGATGTTCATCTCGGCGAGCGCTGCCGCCGCGGCGGAACTGGTGCCGTGTTGACCTGGCCTGTCCCGGATCCCCAGGCGAGATGTTCATCTCGGCGAGCGCTGCCGCCGCGGCGGAACTGGTGCCGTGTTGACCTGGCCTGTCCCGGATCCCCAGGCGAGATGTTCATCTCGGCCAGCGCTGCCGCCGCGGCGGAACTGGTGCCGTGTTGACCTGGCCTGTCCCGGATCTCCAGGCGAGATGTTCATCTCGGCGAGCGCTGCCGCCGCGGCGGAACTGGTGCCGTGTTGACCTGGCCTGTCCCGGATCCCCAGGCGGGCTGTTTCTCTCCGCCAACGCTGCCGCCGCGGCGGAACTGGTGCCGTGTTGACTTGGCCTGTCCCGGATCCCCAGGCGGGCTGTTTCTCTCCGCCAACGCTGCCGCCGCAGTGGAACTGGTGCCGTGTTGACCTGGCCTGTCCCGGATCCCCAGGCGGGCTGTTTCTCCCGGCCAGCGTTGCCGCCGCGGCGGAACTGGTGCCGTGTTGACCTGGCCTGTCCCGGATCTCCAGGCGAGATGTTCATCTCGGCGAGCGCCGCCGCGGTGGAACTGGTGCCGTGTTGACCTGGCCTGTCCCGGATCCCCAGGCGGGATGTTCATCTCGGCCAGCGCTGCCGCCGCAGTGGAACTGGTGCCGTGTTGACCTGGCCTGTCCCGGATCCCCAGGCGGGCTGTTCATCTCGGCCAGCGCTGCCGCCGCAGTGGAACTGGTGCCGTGTTGACCTGGCCTGTCCCGGATCCCCAGGCGAGATGTTCATCTCGGCGAGCGCCGCCGCCGTCGTGGAGCTGGTACCTGCCGACCTGCGCTCCTCAACGGTGGCCGTGTTTGCTTTCATCACCACGAACGTGGGCGGCTCGCTGCAGCTGCTGCTGGGTCCGATCGTGGCTGCCTTCAAGGCGAGCGGCGCCTCGCACGAGCATGCTTTCCGCAGTGAGTGCCCTGGTAGCCAGGTGGCCTACGCGACTGAGGACTGCGCCGAGCGGTTCAATGTAACCATGTGTGGACCGCGCAGCGTAATTTGATGTGCATCGTAACTTGATTGTACATGGTCAAATAGACAAACTGAGGTCCGGCGGAAAGCGACCTATATGCGAAGGGACACATTGGTCTAAAACGGGATTCTGCATTGTCATGTGCTGACCCAAGTATCCATTCTGCTGGCGGCGTGGGGCTCTGACAAAGAAGGAGCTGCTCTAATCGGTTGTTTGTTCGTCGTTGTGTTAATGTGGCGCGACCACGCACCGGCCATGACCAAACGTATTCTGTTAAAGGGAGTATGACATATTTTTGAGCGTTGAGCTTATTGTTAGATTAGATGAGTCTTATTTGATGAGAAATGCCAGTTGCCTCGAAATTTGTCTGAATAGCTCAGGGTGTCGATTTGAAGTAGTCGCTCCTGCAGGAAAAATCCTGTTGCACTCCTTGCTCGCTACTATGAAGGCAATATATTTATTTTCTTTGCTTTTTTCAAAGGTGCGTGCTCTGTAAGGTTTGCGACACATTAATTTGTCAAGATGCTTGTGCTGAGATGTGCCAAATATGTTCCACGTGCTGCGACGCGCCAAAGATATATTATGTGCGGCAATACGTCAAAGATAGTCACAAGATTTCGATGAATAGGTGAAAATGTGGCTGAACTCAATCCGAAAACATTGCAAGGAGGGGATTTAATTGGCAGAAGGCGCATTTATACGATCGGCGACCGTGATCTCCGAGCGCAAATGTGAAACGAAAGATACAAAAAAGAGCTTGAGCGCTCTGTGCACACACAAAAGGCGTAAGAGGAAGAGCAGAAAGGCCAAGTCCGACCAGAAATGAGTGGAATTCAGACTGTAGCGCCTCAGAGATGTATTCGTATTTGTACACGCCGTTGATAGCCCGTGCGTACAAACTACCTGCGTCAGATGCAGGTATATCCGTAAACATCGACACGGAAGGGAGCGGAGGGGCAATCTGCACCCAACCCAACCTAAAAATGCATACTAAGCCCGGCTAAACCCCGCCGACTCGCCTGTTCATTCCCATACTTCGTGTTCTTGGATATGCGTCTGTAGCCCGCCGGGCGCTGTCCTGACCGCCTCCTGTCGTTGCAGTGGGCCTGTACCTGCTGTTCCCGGGCGGGTTCGCGCTCTCGGGCCTGCTGTTCGTCGTGGCCCTGGTGTGCCACGCGCTGCGGCCACGGCCCGTCGTCTCGCCAGCCGACGCGCTGCAGCACCACCAGCAGACGTCTACCTCGACGCTGTACGGCGACCGCGACGGCCCGGTGCCAAACGCCGTGTAGGGGCGCCGCTGGTTCGGCGTCCGGTGCGGTCAGCGGTGCGGCCTGTGCCACGGAGGATCGCGTGTGATAGGGGCGGGACGCTGCCGTCCACACACGCCGGCGAACGCGGCTGGTGCGCTGTAACCGATGCCGCGCACCTGGTTGGTCGATGCTGTTTTCGTCAGGCCCTAAGAGTGGTTGGGAAGACTCGTTGCTGTTGTGGTCTTGAGCGTGTTGTTCCGTCGTGCTATGCTCGGTTCGTTGCAGCGATGATGCGTTGCTTGTATTGAGGTTAAGTGCGTTCCCTGGAGGTAAAGCATGGCTGTTGAATGTGGTCGTTCGACGTTTGTGTCTGTACCCGTACAGTATAACGAGTTTAGTCGGACATTTAGATGGGGCATTATGGTCTTCTGAGTCAGGTGTTATGCCTTCGACAACCTGCAGCAGGCTGTTTTCACCTGTATGGTCACGCTGGCGACAGTGTAGCTTTTTCAAGCGTAAGTAGTGCATGCCTTGTGCGGGGCGTCCTCACAGAGTACAGCATCAGCAGCCGACCCGCGCCGCCCTGACGGCGGCCTCGCTGCCTGAACAGCCGCCGGGGCCTAGACTCCGGGCACATCGGCGGCAGAGGAGCCGAGGGCTAAGCTGTCTCTCTCCCGTGCATATCCTGTTCAGCTGGAGCTCAGTGCGGACGCCGGACGGTCAAAGGTTGATCCTGACGCGGCGGTCGGTCCTCCTCCTAGTCCTCCATCTCCTCCTGCTCGCGACGCAGGAGGAGGATGAGCATGGAATGGCGCCCGTTCCGGTTCCGGTCGACTGCTCAGGCTCCACGAAACCGCGCGGTTTTCAAGTATGTGATACTGGTTGTATTGTGCATGTGTCTGTACCGTGTCGCTGAAGGGAATATTAATTGTCAAATAGGAATTTTACATAGGTGGATACATTTTCGCTCAGTGATATGTACTATTTATTTGACTATTTACAATACATATTTATATTCGGGGACAAAACTGATTTGTGTTGTACGTGTTGTGCGCATATACTTAAAAAGTGATAACCTGACAACAGATATCAGATGACTACTCGCGTCGCTCTACGCGCCACTCTATTGCCCGCAGCGCGCGTCTTCCGTCTATCCTGTCCGAAACTGCAGCGTTTGGCTCACCCAAAAGGCATCGTAGAATCGCACGATATTGCGGTTTGATTTTTTTCACGGTGTCAGGTATGCATTGCCTGTGAAATTCGACACGATTTAGTAGGTACTGACATCGACGGCGGCTTTCATTCTAGGTATTCATCCATAGGCAGAGCCTCTGAACTATTCGGGGACCTGATACCCAAGCATATCACGTTTGACATCATGTTGATTTTGTACCAGATAGTATCTTGCCGGTGTCAGTTGTCTTTTGCGTGCTAAATCCATTATCATGGGACTGGTCTGCGAATACTGCAAGGTTTTTCACCACAGGTGGACCGGAGCAACGCTGTTCGCCAGCTTTTAAAAACATCGGGTGTCCCAGATGAAAGTTCAGCAGTGCTTCCTTCCTCAACAGTGGCAAGCTCTCACAATGGCAGCTACCACAATGATGTGGTAGCACTCGACTGCTGTCGAGATGCGAGCTATATTGTCCGGCATCGACGGACATACGTGAATGTCTGTCACGCCGAGCGCGAGCCGCGAGAACATTTGGTGGCGGGCATGACAGGTGTGGGGGGGAGGGAGTCTGAGGTGGGGTGCGCGTGCACTGTGCAGTTGGCCGGCTGCCACTGGCACGCGTTCTCACAAGAGCAAATTTATCGTGAGGAGCCGGTTGGTCAGCATACCAGGCAGAGATGTTAGCGCAAACTCGGCATGCTGTGACTCCGGTACGCCCGCCACCAACATGTACACACATGTGAGTCACAGAGCTAGGATGACGCGGGTGACCGGGGTATAGGCGGGATGATGGGTTCGGTCAGGCAGCACGAACGTCTGTCTCCCCGTGCAAGGTTGTACACCCTTAACATCGGGAGCCCACTTCCACCGTTTGGTTAGTGATGGTAGTTAAACGGAGGAAAAACGGAAATAGACGCGATGAAAAAGCAGCCGGCGAATTACACCGGCAGGGATACTGGCCCTGAGAGCCCCCTAGTCCTTAACTGATCCAAACAGACCGCAAGCATTCGACGCCCCACCGCGTTCACTCCAAGCAAACACATCCGTTGGCGCCCACGTCACCCCATTCATTATTGGCATTCCCGCAAGGGTAAGGCACTGTAACGCGGGTTCTCGTTGAGGTAAGTTAATTAAGTTAACGCATTTCAAACATCGAATGAAGCCACGTTCATGCCCTATTTAAAACATATCTGGTCAGTTTGTTATCAGCTTGGCACGGACATGGCTGAATGGGTCGGCATCCGACGTACAAAAAGCTGGACGACGACTCGTTACCTGGCCTGACCTCCAGGGTGACGGCTCCCTATCTGTGCGACACTCTCCCGCGTCTTGCCCACGACGGGGCGGTGCACCGCTCCTTCGGCGACGTCCTCCGCTTACAGCTTCCCACTGCTCCAGCACACGCCTTAGGCAGCGCCCCGTCCAGTGCGGAGACGTCCCCTCCAGCGCTTCTGCGCCCTCGCCTCCCGCCTGTCGGAGTGAGCTTTGCAAGGCACCGCCCCACGGCGCGTTCCTGAGATGTCTGGAGAGGTAGACGGCTCACCTGATAAGACGATGGAGTCCCTCAGCAGACAACGCGCGCCCGGCATGACCTGCGTTCACGCCTTACGGTCTTCGCGGCCGGCCCTGACTTGATATTTAGAATATCAAACACTTGCCCTGACTGCCTTCTTGGGATGTTAATTAACGTCCGCGGGTGTTCAAAGGTACTTCCTTAAAATGCGTCATCTTTCTCGTCAGCCCGTTTGACCACCATCCAGTGACAGCAGGAGCCGACGTTCCCTAGCGGTCTCCGGAGACTGCAACGCCGGGCGTCATGTTTTTACCTCTAAGAATTGCGAGCAAGCATGTTCATAACTAAATGATTTTTTTCGCTATTCAATTCTGAATGAAAGTGGAGCATTCCCAGACCAATGTGTTTTGGAAATGTCAATACACAACTCTGTTCCCATTTTGATCTACAATCTAAGTTCACGAAGTCGTCATGCATATCCATGTAAAGCCCTCCAAAAAATCCGGCGAGGCACCTCAGTGCTATCGGGTTAGAAACTCCACTGAACCATTGTTAAATTCAAAGCGCTGGAGGCTGATTCCATGAAATAATTTAACACGCGCTCGGGTGGGGGTCAAATTGATCCGCTCCCAAAGGTTTTTCAAAATGATTTCTGAATGGCGCGGCGTACCCGCGCCAAATTTTGCATAGCTGTAGACAATTGAGTAGCAGATCGTTTGGCATTAAAAAAAACCTAGATGAATCTTGTAAGGTCGCTGATCTATGGCAGGTCAAAGTCAGACCATGATCTCAGCGAAGGCAATTTCTTGAAAATCCTTCAATCCGATCCAGCAACGGAGTGTTAGACGTAGCCATACATCTGTGAGATGCTTTCTTAGGCAACACAACAGTTGAATGAGCAAATTACATTGACCTAAGGTCAGGTTTGAAGGTCACACCAAGGTCAAAACCAACCTGTTTTGTTACTCCAGGGCTTGCTGTATGGGATAGTTTCTGGTGCTCATTTCGAATTTGTCGGCAGCAGGAACCGCATTATACATCTTCCCTGGACTTATAAGAGGTCAAAATAGGTCACTGACTTAAAATGACCCAGGTCAACATTTTGTTTTAGGAACATACTGCATAGCGTATTCTTTGTCGCTTAGTCAAACGCAAAACTCAAAGCACTCTTGCATGATTTTGGTTACCTTGACCTTCAAAAGGTCAAACAAGATCTTTGACCTTGAATGAGCATGTGACCTTTTGCTTAGAAACGGTTAGCTAGGTTCTGGGGGCACTTTGGAGACCAACATGAAACTTGACCTTGTTTGACCTTTTTGACCCGAAGGTCATGATCTACGAACCTGCAAAGCTGACCTAAGTGAGTTCACGTACAGGTCAACACATCCTGTAAATTTGGTGTCTCTAGCTTTCTTAGTTCCCGAGATCTCAGGGGGTCAAATTGACCCCCACCACCCCACCCGAGCGAAGGGTATCTAGTCGGCCACTTGGGCGCGTGTTGACGCACAGCAATAAATAAACGTGGTGTTATTTATTTTTGTGCTGTGTTTGAAATATTTCTCGGCCGGAGTGATAGCGAAACCTCCAGTGTATGACAATCGCCAGTGCCGTACGGACTACCCCCAGAGTCCGACGGCAACCCACGCACTGACAGCAATATATATATATATATATATATATATATATATATATATATATATATATATATATATATATATATGTTGCTGTCAGTGCGTGGGTTGCCGTCGGACTCTGGGGGTAGTCCGTACGGCACTGGCGATTGTCATACACTGGAGGTTTCGCTATCACTCCGGCCGAGAAATATTTCAAACACAGCACAAAAATAAATAACACCACGTTTATTTATTGCTGTGCGTCAACACGCGCCCAAGTGGCCAACTAGATACCCTTCGCTCGGGTGGGGTGGTGGGGTCAATTTGACCCCCTGAGATCTGAATATATATATATATATATATATATATATATATATATATATATATATATGGATAGATAGATAGATGGATAGCTGGATAGATACATAGATATAATGCTTACGCATTTCATGAAGCGACCCAAATAAAGGTAGAGTAAGCCGTGCACAGAACGCTCTGGATTACCATTTTATGCTTGATATTTCATTAAATGCTGGGTACTGCCAGTGATCTTTCACCTCAAAGGACAGAACCAATTGCACTAACGTCTCAGGCGTTGGCCATGTGGTTCTTCTTTGTTGCAAGCATGCGTCTCGGTGGTCGATCATTGGGGTATATATTACCCTCATTGGGATATCTATACCGGTTCCCGCGGCCATGCCCGAGTCGTCCAGATTCCTCCCTCCAACACCTGGGGTTGGGTTCCTGAGGTGGTTGTTTGTTTGACCTGGCAGATGCCAGGCGTTCAGGCTTCTTGAAAAAAGCAGTCGGCGAAATCCAGGCAGACCAAAACTCATAGCTACTATGGGCCATTGACTCGAATTAGAGATTCTGACCAGCCTGTGCTCAGGCAGTATTTTGACATCTAAATTGTGGAGGCAAATTGTATTCCCAGTAGTGGCCCAAAAGTCCTGTCCGCTGGTGAAATTTCGCCTCGCCAGGGGAAAGGGTGTCGAAAGGGGCTGATCGTTTCAGGAAGCTGGGCGGCCTTATTTGCTGAGTGGTATAGACGAGTCGGAAAGGTAAGACTGTGCGCTAATAGAAAACAGCTGTAGGTGTATATCTACTTTATCAATAATGGCATTTGCTTATTTCCGGATTGTGTTTTGTGAATAAATAGCGAACAAAGTCCTCCCTCCCCCCCCCCCCAATCCTGGTCGTCGTGATTGCCTCCCAGTACTAAGTAAAAGTTTCTGAGCGTACCTTGAGCCTGCCCCCCCCCCCTCCCCTCATACTTTTTCGCTGACAGCGGAGGCATTGGATGTAGTTTGGGGCGAAAGATGTACCTTGGCGCGTGCGTGTCCTATGCGTGTTTCGGAGGGCAGATCAGAAAAGGCAGGGTGATATGAGTCGGTTGCCGTTCGCTTCCCATTCCGATGGAGATCGCACATGCAGCAACCACGCCGAACACAGACGGTTCGTCCACCGGTCTTGTCCTCGTTGATGTTACGTTAGTGGAAGCAGGCGATTATTTCCCTGGATGTTCTTTGTAAGGTGTGGTGTTTCTCGGGTACGTGCAGAAAAGTCTCGTTCCCCGTCCTTGTCCCCCGACCTCTGTGCGTAACTTTCGCTGCAGCCATCACACGATCAGCCTCCACTTCGCTCGCGAATTCCACCTCGATCCCCTCATCCCGCAATCTGTCGCACCGAACGACGCCGCCGAAACGATCACAGCCATTCTGCCCCTGGAAAGTGAGAGAGACGAGAGCCTCTTCTTATCACAATGAAACACCCAGATTCCGGGAGAGGGGTTATTCTCCCTTGCTTCATGGGATTAACGCAGTCCCTCCCTCTCTCGAGGTCGGATGCTTTTTTGGTGTGAAGATGTCATGCCGGTTTCGATAAATTTAGGCACCGAGGCTCCCCACCCACCTCGGAGCCCAGCCGGGAGACGGCCCAGCACTCCCGGGAGGTGGTCACACTTTGTTGCTTTAGAGCGCCAGAGGTGGTCTTCGCCAGGGCTAGCTCGGTGCTATAAGGGCGAACGACGCACTCGCGAAAAGGCAAGCGACACCTCCATACGGCCAGGTGTAGCCGGGGAGACCTCTCCCGGTTCTGAGCATGGCTCCGCACCCCGCCCATTAATCCCTTGAGCCGCCGTGTACAGTCAGTGGACAGCCGCGAGCAGCGCCAAGCCGCCGCGCACGGCCAGGTGCCCCCAGTGGAGAGCCGCGAGCAGCGCCAAGCCGCCGCGCACGGCCAGGTGCCCCCAGTGGAGAGCCGCGAGCAGCGCCAAGTCGCAGCACGAGCGACAGGCCGCTTAAGTTATGGGGCCCCACGGAGCCATAGAGTTAGGTATATCCGGGGACGCGGGGCCCTACGGGCCCCGCGCCCCGGATATCCTACGCGGAATGGGCGCTGGGACGTGCCGAGACTGACCCGCGCGGTGCGCCGGTCACATCGAGGCACAGAAGCCCACGTGCCGGCAGGGTCGCTAGGCTGTCCACGTTACCGCAGTCGGGTCCCAGGGCCACCACTCCCCCTGCGCCGGCTGAAGCCGGCACCCTGCCCGGTGGCGTGGAAAGACGGACGGATTTGGCTGGAGCGTGTCACCGAACGTGCGGCGATGGCAGATGCGGCGTCAGCGGCACCAGGGCGCGCGCGGCATAGCTAGTCTGCCACGTCAGCAGACAGGTTGCAAGTCAATCGGAGCCACGAATGAGTTGGCATTGAGAAGCGTTGGATTTCCAGCACGAAAGAGAAGTATTACGACATATATTAGAGTTGGAAATCCAACACGCAAGAGAAATATTGCGACATATATTAGCGTCAAGTAATGGAGTGGTACGTTGACAGCAGACGTCAGCTCTTGACACGTCGTGACATCTATCGAGGATCTTGGAAGCGCAGCTTCGGTGCAGTACCACTTGGTGGCTGGTGGATGACATGACTTGGCTGCATTAACAATGAATCAAATCCTATGAAAGAAGCATCATAAAAGTGATGTCTTTTTTCGAAACCAACAGTTCAGTACCTCTACGCTGACAGATTGACGAAGTTCTTTACGTCAACGCGTCATCAGGCATTTGCATGGACGTGCCTTTTAACACACAGGAATGCATCCTGAAGCCTGAATTGACAGCAGCCGGTATTGGCTAACCCTTCGGCTAATATGTGGGCACACCGGATTCAGCTCGTCACATGATTGTCCATCTACCAGTGCTCAGTAGTGTACCAGTACTCAGTAATCAGTTAATTTGTGCAAACGAGGCTTAGCCCACAAGTAACCGTCGGTCAGGCGACGCTCAGCCCATAAGTACCCATCGGTCAGGCGGGGCTCAGCCCACAAGTAACCATTGGTCCGGCGAGGCTCAGCCCACAAGTAACCATCGGTCAGGCGAGGCTCAGCCCACAAGTAACCATCGGTCAGACGAGGCTCAGCCCACAAGTAACCATCGGTCAGGCGAGGCTCAGCCCACAAGTAACCATTGGTCAGGAGAGGCTCAGCCCACAAGTAACCACTGGTCAGGCGAGGCTCAGCCCACAAGTAACCATTGGTCCGGCGAGACTCAGCCCACAAGTAACCATTGGTCCGGCGAGGCTCAGCCCACAAGTAACCATCGGTCGGGCGAGGCTCAGCCCACAAGCAACCATTGGTCAGACGAGGCTCAGCCCACAAGCAGCCATCGGTCAGGCAAGTCTCAGCCCACAAGTAACCATTGGTCAAACGCGGCTCAGCCCACAAGCAGCCATCGGTCAAACGAGGCTCAACCCACAAGCAGCCATCGGTCAGGCGAGGCGCGTCACTGAAGATCTCCAGACAAGCCACTGGCTAAGCCCGACGCGGCAGGGGACTTAATCAGAAGGCAAAACAATAGAAACCTATACAGCTCTGAATATATTCCATCACGTTCGTGCGGTGCTTGTCGCACGCAGCGCATCATACACGCTGAGACAAAGCGTGACAAAAAGGCTACTGTGTGGCCCATTTCCAGTCGTTCCGGAGCAATCCCAAAGCGGGAGGCAATCATCAATGCAAACAAAACGCATGGATAGTACAGTTAGCATTGGCAGTGACTGGTAAACTGCTGACAGTTTGTAACTTAATACGTTACCAGACGGCCGGATTGTGGCCGGCACAAGGAACGACATCGCATAGCGACCAGGCCTCAAGCACGGCACGCCTTACCGCATCACGAGCGTCCTGACGAGGCACCCACTGATGTCCTACAGGCTCCCTTGACCTCCCACCCCTCACAGGTGTCCCCTGATCTGCCGCTCCTCACAAGCGTCCCCTGACCTTTCGCCCCTCACAGGCGTCCTCCGACCTCCCACCACCCAGCGGCGTTCTTTGACCTTCCGCCCCTCACAGGCGTCCCCTGGTCCGTCGCTCCTCACAAGCGTCCCCTGATCTTCCGCCCCCCACAGGCGTCCCCTGGTCTGCCGCTCCCCACAAGCGTCTCCCGGCCTCCCGCCCTCACAGGCGTCCTCTGACCTCTCGCCCCTCACCGGCGTCCCCTGGCCTCCCGCCCCTCACAGGCGTCCCCTGGTCTGCCGCTCCTCACAAGCGTCCCCTGATCTTCCGCCCCCCACAGGCGTCCTCTGACATCCCGCCCCTCACCGGCGTCCTCTGACCTCCCGCCCCTCACAGGTGTCCCCTGGTCCTGCCGCTCCTCACAAGCCTCCCCTGACCTTCCGCCCCTCACCAGCGTCCCCTGGTCTGCCGCCATTTGCAGGGGTTTCATGGTTTGCCGCCGCTTGCAGGGGTTCCCGACGGTACGCCAATCGCCTCACAGGCATCGCCAAACCTTGCAAGCCTGCCGAAGTATCCCCCTCGGCTCACAAATGGTCCCCGATCTGAGCCTTCACCAGAAGAAGGCGGCCTTCTCGCGCAGAATGCGCACGCCAAGCGAGCGCCACTCGGAGGGTCGGATCCAGAGCTCGCTGGCTGACTCCATGCAGGCCATGATGCAGGCGCCCTTCCACGTCACCACCTGCGGATCCTGCTCGCGCGGCTCCGTCACGATCTCCATGTGCTCTGAAACGGTGCGGGCCGCGTCACGACGACACCCCGAACGGCGAGGACGGCCCTAATCTGTCCGCGAGCCGGACATCGTTTGCGGTCGAAGACATGCGGCAGTCAACCGAGCAGACGGTGCCATGATTGGCTGGCATACCGAAACACCTGACGTCACGGCCACCGCTAAGCCTCCGTGGGATTGCCCGGCCTGGTGATGCGGTCTAACGGCCGCCAGCAGGCGCCGGTGGTAAGCTGGACAGCTGGGGGGTCGTGGCCCGCACCGATGGCAAGCCGCCCGTCACGCACCTGGCCGGAACTGGTAGGGCACCTGCAGCGACAGCCGGTTGCGCAGCCAGTTGGCGAAGCCCGCGAACTTGGCACCGCCGCCCACCACCACCACGCACGAGTAGAACTTGCGTTTCAGCTCGTCACTGCCTGCGCACGGCGTGACGTGGCGGGTCAGGCGGGCGCGGCCGACGGCTCGGAGCGAACCAGCAGGACACACGGCTGACCAGCCGGACACACGGCTGACCATCCGGACACATGGCTGACCAGCGGGACACACGGCTGACCAGCGGGATACACGGCTGAGCAGCGGGGCACATGGCATGGAGCGGACCAGCGGGACACACAGCTGACCAGCGGGACACACGGCTGACTAGCGGGACACAGCTAGCCAGCGGGACACATCGGCTGCCCGGGAGACCGGCAGGTGGTGGGGAAGGGGTGGACAGACACATTAGTCTGCATAAGCGGGTAAAGTACGGTGATGACCTAAATGAGGCAGAAACGTCCCTTTCTATCGCGCCAATGCTGTCTTTCAATGCGCCATCTATGTCACTCCATCATAATAGCACATCAAAGCTCATCAATCTTGCTCGTGCGACAGAGCTCATCAGGAAGCTCTTATATGGGCTCTGGTCTGCTTTATCAGGATGAATGACGACGGCATTAAGGATGGCCGGCATGCGTAGCTGCGCTGCAAGCTCGATAGCGTGGGGAGATAAAGGTCATCCATTGAATTTGTACCACATTGGTCCACGCTCTGCAGAATTGCTTGGTCCAGACTTAGCAGCCTGTCGATCTTGATCTGGCCGTTGGCGTCTAGTGATTGGCTTGGCTCCATGACGTCAACGTCATCGTCCAGCTGCGATTGGTCCACAGGTTCGCTGGCTGCGTCTTGGGTCTCACGCTTGCGCTGAAATAGAGCACCACCGCGATGCATCTCGCCAAACCAGACAAAAACAGGGATCAATACATACATTGATCGCGAGCTGAAATTGCACACACATACTTGTATGTGACATTCAGCATCTTTGTGATATGTTTGCAAACGTGTCACAAAAATGTTTAATTTGTTGCAAATTAGGAACTGTGCAAAATTACGCACGAACATGTTGGAAAAGATGATTCATTAGAGGACAAAACAACAGCGTCTGTCCCATTTGACAAGCAGTCTGACACCTATCGAGAACAACCATCCTTAGCTCCAAAAATACTTGTCGTTACGCAGTATGACAACGATCTCAGGCAAACGACCCCTCAGTAGCCTGCCCCTGCCGACGGCACGCGACACGCCGCAACAGGCGCCGCCGGCCCGGCAGCCGCACGGCCACGTCCGGCCGCTCGGGTCGCCCACCGAGGACACGCAGCCGCACGTACCCCGGTCTCGCGCAGGTACGCGGCGTCCAGCGGGTCGTCCCGGCCGCTCGGGCCGCCCACCGAGGAAACGCGGCCTTACGTACCCCGGTCTCGCGCAGGTACGCGGCGTCCAGCGGGTCGTCCGGGTCACCCCGGTACGGCTCATGTAGCCGCACCTGCTTCGGCCCCGTCAGGTGAAACAGCGCCGGGTGGAAGTAGCTGAAAGCGACCGGGCGCTGGCTCTGAGTCCGCACCGTCTGGGACAGCGGCCGGCCGGCACACGGCGCGCAGTTCGGGACGTGCCCCTGGCGGGGCGGGGCAGCTTCGCCCCACTGACCTTTCCCCACCGCGCGTACAATGGATGTGCGAGAAATGCACATGAAGGACATCTCGCGCGACTGTAGACGCACCGACGGACACTGAGCATAACCCCATGACGTTTACATCGTCAGCACGACATACAGGCCCGGTGAGCCATCCAGTCGTTGAGCAATGCCACCAAACAGAGGCGAGACGCAGCGGAGACAGAGGCCCGCACGGGCGGCGGACGCGCAGATTTCGCCGCTGTTCTTCTCTGAGACGAGCTGCTCGGTGGCGACCGCCAGCTGATGCCGACCTGATCAGGTCAGCTGCCCAGCTGATACCGACCTGATAAGATCAGCTACCCGGCTGATGCCGACCTGATCATGTCAGCTGCCTAGCTGATACCAACCTGATCAGGTCAGCGGCCCAGCTTATACCGACCCGATCAGATCAGCTACCCGGCTGATGTCGACCTGATCAGGTCAGCTGTCTAGCTGATACCGACCTGGTCAGGTCAGCTGCCCAGCTGATGCCGACCTGATAAGATCAGCTACCCGGCTGATGCCGACCTGATCAGGTCAGTTTCCCAGCTGATGCTGACCTGATCAGATCAGCTGTTCGGCTGATGCCGACCTGATCAGGTCAGCTGCCCAGCTGGCGCCGACCTGATGAGGTCGGGCCGCCGGCGCTGCCAGCTCACCTCAGCGGGGCGATGATGCACTCGTCACCCAGCTGCAGAGTGTACTGCAGCGAGGCGTGGTGCGGCTTACTGACGCGAAACGTGTGCTCCTGCGGCCCGCACGTGTCCTGCGGGCCCCACCGCCAGGTCAGGTCACGTCAGGTCACGTCAGATAACATCATAACACCAGGTAGGATAGCATCAGGTAAACCGGGTCATACCGACACCGAACATCAGGTAAACCAGGACAGGGAAGACGATTTTAGGACAGTCAGGCCACGGCAGGCCACAGAGACACGGGCGCCGGGTCCGGTTGGATGGGTGCGTGTCCCGGTTAGTGCACACGTCACGCCAGGTAGCCAGGCGCGGCCAGGGTCTGCGAGTGTCAACACAGCACGCGTCACCCCGGTGCCGGTTAGGCAAGACCTGTCAACACCGGGCCCTGCTTTGCCAGGTTAGCAGTTGCGTGGTGTGTGTCATTGGGGCTTCACGATGCACTCAGCTGCTGAGGCTACATGGCGTCGCCTGCCTCTCACCCTGGCAGGAAGGGCGGGCACCGCGGGGAATCGAACTCCGTACCTCACGCGCAGTGGTTAACGCAGACGCAGACGCAGACGCGTTAACCACTACACTACCGGCACCCTAGCAGCTGTGTGGTGATGCTGGAACATGTTGCCATTGCCCGGGCGACACCGACACCAGACGTCGGTCTCGGCAGATGAGGCGGGTCGCACGGTCACGTCAAAGGTCAGAGTAGGTCAGAACCTGACCCCGCTCTCGGCAGATGAGGCGGGTCGCACGGTCACGTCAAAGGTCTGAGTAGAGCAGAACCTAACCCCGCTCTCGGCAGATGAGGCAGGTCGCAAGGTCACGTCACAGGTCAGAGTAGGTCAGAACCTGACGCCGGTCTCGGCGGATGAGGCGGGTCGCACGGTCACGTCAAAGGTCTGAGTAGAGCAGAACCTAACCCCGCTCTCGGCAGATGAGGCAGGTCGCACGGTCACGTCAAAAGTCAGGGTAGAGCAGAACCTGACCCCGCTCTCGGCAGATGAGGCGGGTCGCAAGGTCACGTCACAGGTCAGAGTAGGTCAGAACCTGACACCGGTCTCGGCAGATGAGGCGGGTCGCACGGTCACGTCACAGGTCAGAGTAGGTCAGAGCCTGACGCCGGTCTCGGCAGATGAGGCGGGTCGCACGGTCACGTCACAGGTCAGAGTAGGTCAGAGCCTGGCCTCCGTCTCGGCAGATGAGGCAGGTCGCACGGTCACGTCACAGGTCAGAGTAGGTCAGAACCTGACGCCGGTCTCGTCAGATGAGGCGGGTCGCACAGTCCACAGTCACAGGTCAGGTCAGCACCCGATCCCGGTCCCGTCAAGAGAGCCCGGAGCAGGGGACGTCGGCGCCCCGCCGTCGGCCAGCGCGCGCCGGCAGCGGCGACCGACGTTGTGTAGCCTCTGCCGGACCGGGGCACCTCCACTCCACCACCGCAAGCACGGACGGCTCCGGATGTGTGACGGGTTCGTCGGGTTCGGGGTGTTAGCTACCGTCCTGTCCCGCGTCCCCGTCCCCGTACGCCACAGGAATGCTTCCGGTGCCCCGTGTGCCCCACACGACTTTTATAAACAAGCGTGAAGGGAAGGAGATGTTGACGACGTCATTGGGGTAGGCGTGCGTATGGTTAACCGAGACCTAGAGGCTGGTCCGTGGTACGCAATAACCTGCACTACAGGTCACCGACCATGCTTCGGGAGGCGCGTGCGCTTCCACAGTCAATGACGGTTAATCGATGGCGCGTCTATTAATACTCAGATTGCGATGCTTCGAGCATACCACGCCGGTATATGTGCAGATGTGAGCATACCACACCGGCGTATGTGACGATGTCCCGAGCATACCACGCCGGTGTATGTGCAGATGTGAGCATACTACGCCGGTGTATGTGCAAATGTGAGCATACTACGCCGGCGCATGTGCAGATGTGAGCATATCACGCCGGTGTACGTACAGATGTCGTGAGCATACCACACCCGTGTATGTGCAGATGGGAGCACACCACGCCGATATATGGGCAGATGTGGGCATACTACGCCGGTGTTGCGCAGATGCGAGCAGATCACGCCGGTGTATGTACAGATGTCGTGAGGATACCATGCCGGTGTATGTGCAGATGTGAGCATACCACGCCGGCGTATGGGCAGATGTGGGCATACCACGCCGGTGTGTATACATATGTCGTGAGCATGCCACGCCAGTGTACGTGCAGATGGGAGCATACCACGCCGGTGTATGGGCAGATGTGGGCATACTACGCCGGTGTATGTGCAGATGTGGGCATATCACGTCGGTGTACGTACAGATGTCGTGAGCACATCACGCCGGTGTATGCACAGATGCCGTGAGCATATCACGCCGGCGTATGTGCAGCTGTGAGCATACTACGCCGGTGTATGTGCAGATGCTCACCAGGTCGACATGACAATAAGTTTCCTTGAGTTTGTGCAGCAGAAGTGCATCTAGTCGAGACGTTGACATGCATTGTTTGTAGGGAAAAGCGCTCTTTTTCAGGAGCCAGTAGAAGGTCTGCGTAACATCACTGCCGCCATATTCCAAGTGAATCTGCAAAACAAAAATCGAAATAGTGCACAGACAACGCGCTGGCCAATCCTCACAGAACTAGCTGGGGTCACCCCACCATAGTACTTCCAGGCACCGGCGTATCCAGAGAACTGGTGTTGACGTCATTAAGTATGGGGAATCCACGGTAAGACAGAGAAGCAAACGGCACGGGAATTCCAACAGCATACTCTCACCGAAATCAGCAAGGCAGAGGGCATGACAGTCAACTCACAATCAACATACAGAAATAGTCAGAGACCAGTCTGTCGTTCCGGTTCATCTCGAGTTAGAGCCAGCGGCTATTCAATACCCATTTGTTTCCAATGACCGAATTTGTACGGAAGGCCAAAGATCAGACCAAAGTCACACAGCACATCTAGGCACATCAGCACATATGTCGAGAACTTTTGCACATCTAAGACAGGACATGCAATGGATTTGAACGGTGCTAAAACTGCAAGCGATATTGGGTCCACGCAACGTTATGAAAACATACCATTGCCGGACGCACTGGCGGATACGACTGCCTGAGAATGCCAAATGAATAAAAAATGAGACCTGACTATGACACCGGAGATAACCCGGTGCTTCAACTAAGCGTACGAACATGCCGTGGGACCCGAGTGTTGATCATATTCTTTCATCATTCGCGGTAATGGTTCGACCGGGTTCCCCAGATTTACCGCGACTTTCACCACCATCTCCGCGGTATTGAGTTGCTTCGGTCTCCGCAAGGTGTCGTCCGAATCGATCAGGGGCGGGACCAAGCGCCTGCATTTGATCGGTTTTATGTGAAGACGGTCCGACCATACGTGCACATGAATGGATGCGCTTGAAATGCTTCCGAAAGTGTGACCTTTAGCATGACGACTTTAATATTCTGCACTTAAGCCAGTTTTTCAGTTCACTGTCGTGGCGCAAACGGCGGATGAAATTAAAAAATGTGGGAAATGAAAAAGGAGGGGCATACCATGTACCTCCTTTCACCGCGCATACGTTACGTGCCGACGAAGTGTATCAAAAACAGGGATCGCGTACTGGGTGATATTCAGGGAACGCAGACCTAATCATACAACAGCGATTTGGGGGTGGTATATATATATATATATATATATATATATATATATATATATATATATATATATATCAGCCAGCACGCGAGGTCATCGTCGCTGCAGGGTTGACCTGAGGTGAGAGGTCGCCGCCGTTAGCAGGAGCCGGCGGCGACTCACCCGCGTCTCCCGGATCGACATGCCGTCCTCCACGCAGGAGATGGACGTCTTCTGATCGCCGATGTCGACAATGCAGGCCGCTGGCGAGCCCGAGCCGAAGGCGGCAGCCACATGGTCCTGAGGCAGAGGTGCCATCAGTCACCATGGTGATGACAGTGACACGTTCGGTTTAGAGGCTCATCGGCAGCTACGGCCGTTTGGCGCCAGCGGTGACCAATGAGCCAGCCAGGATAAGATGGAATACGATAATGGGGCGTCCGAAATTCGGCGCGCGGAAAGTGGAACAGCAGTAGTCTGTAGCACGCAGACCGCCATCGTTAGTTGCCCTGGACCTCAGATCCCAATGAATCTGACGTTAACCAGCCCGCTTCGACGCGTGACAAGCGTACTCCGCCAAAAGACGGGCATGCCATGTAATAATAATATCCAAAATGGGGTCGAGTCATGTCAGGTCGCCAGGTTGGGGAAAGCCAAGCTATGCCAGGGAGGCCGTTGTAACGTGAGTTGTAGCGAGGTAAGCAAGTTGTAAGTTGTAAGTTACAAGGCGAGTCATCGTCACATTGTAGGTCATATTACACCATGGCGAAAGCTCAGAGAGAGCATTCGAAAAAACTTTCAAATCGAAATAAACGTGGAGCAGCATCAGTTAATCATTTCTACATCATCCTCGAGTTTGCATCCTCATTCCTCATCAGTTCTAACCATCCTTGAAATACCTGAGGTGGGCTTTCGACAGAACCCTTCGGCCCGGAACGGGTTCAACCGTAAAACATCGAGCACACAGATGCCAACACTGCAAACAGCTTTCGAGGGTGTCTGCACAGTAGATGGTGGTGTGTCACCACTTGCTGGCGTAAGTGTACGTCGGCTTTTGTTCGGTCCGCTCAGCGCCGAGGGGTCTCCCCTCCCCCTCCTCCTCCTCCCGCCCCCAGACTCGGCGAGCCGGCCAGGCCGCGACCGGGGCGGCGCGCTCCAGCAGCACACCAACACGGTAGCGAAGCGCCTCCCACCGTACGTGGGGGTGGCTGCCGTGGTCGCCCTGTCCGCCGGTCCGGGGGGGGGGGGGGCAGCGACCACTACGGCCTCCGACCTTTAGCCGGGGCTGGCCGGGGCGGGGCGGGGCGAAGCGGGGCGGGGCGGGAGATGCCGCGTG
This sequence comes from Pollicipes pollicipes, assembly GCF_011947565.3. NCBI lineage: Eukaryota > Metazoa > Arthropoda > Thecostraca > Pollicipedomorpha > Pollicipedidae > Pollicipes > Pollicipes pollicipes. Next base: position 45,622,673 of record NW_023596576.1, on the reverse strand, counting down.
TGAGCGCTGCCGCTGTCCGCGTCGCCGGCCAGTCCCCGACGACCTGCCACCACGGACGGCGGCGGACGGCGTCCTGCCCTGCTCTGCCCTGCCCTGCCCTGCCGCGCACCTCGCCTCCCGCATCACCCAGACAGCAGGTGAGGCCCGACAGCACGGCACGGCCGGGAGCGGGCCGGCCCGCCGGACCCACCACGGGCGATGCTGTACCGGTGACACCGTCTGCACACCGGTGGTGCGTAACGCAGCCGCCAGTGCGGTACAAACGCCAGTGGTGCCGACGAGTACATGTGCGATGGACGTGCTCGTCTTTTGATTGGCAACAATTCGCGTTGTCTAGTCTCAGCAGCCAGGGTTGGTAACTGCATTGCAGCAGGCGACCTGCGCTACCTTACCCAAGCGCCATCACTATGCATTTGAGTTGCGGCAAACTGAGGATTATTTCAATATTCCAAGGACGGTAACACACCTGCACGAGCCTCTCCAATCAAGCACAGGTACGATGGCCCGGGCCTGCGGCAGCTATTGTGGGAGCTGACCGCAATGTGGCTGCAGTCCTGGGCTCGTGCCGCGATACGCTGGTCCTATCTCAATAGTGCGCGGCATGCGTCTGAGCGGAGAAGCCTTAGCCTGAGCCCGGGGTCCTCGTGTCTTGAGTACGAGTTACCTCTCTAGGATCGCCATGGGTCGTAAACCAGCCCTTCACCACTTGACCTCTGGCGAGACAACATCGCGCTTCGTCAGTCATTAAGTTTGGCTTGTGGCTGAGCCTGATTTTGATGCGAGCTGTCCAGAATACCTGAATCCGAGTCTATTTCAGCTTCCACAGGCTTGAATTTTAGTTTAAGTACGAGTTCATCGTTGGTGTTACTTGGTGGGTGGGACTCTGAGTTTCAGTCACCTGTGAAACGGATCCGTCCACTTAAATTGGAACACCAAAGGTTATGGGTCCGAAATCGACTGCGAGCCGGGTCGGACTCAAGCCAGTTCCTGGACAGAGCGTTGCGTTACAGCTAAACGACGATTAAACCAACCACGTGAAAACGTCAAGCATAATCTGTCCCAACCGTGGTAATGCTTTTTCATGCCATGTCGTGGCATGAAAAAAAGCACTTGTTTGTGCGTAAAAGGCCAAAACAATGGCCTTTCATGCACAAACAGCCCTTATGTTCCCTGCAGCTATCCTTACACTTGTGGAAGTCCACGTACGTCATGGAGCAGTGGAATTCGTCATTTTTTATACGGAGTAAGGGTGTAGAAATAGCCCGCCACGCAAGCGATGCAATTCTCTGCTGGGAAATAACACTGTCGGCGACACGGAAAAAACGCCCGCGGCGTCATAGGAAATATGATGAGTATGCCCCTGATGGTTCGCAACGACCAGGGAATGACGGGACACACGGGAAAAGGCAGAGGGAGAGAGATAGGGGGAGCGAGAGAGGGAGAGCGACAGAGAGACAGAGACAGAGACAGAGACAGAGACAGAGACAGAGACAGAGACAGAGACAGAGACAGAGACAGAGACAGAGACAGAGACAGAGACAGAGACAGAGACAAAGACAGAGACCGGGACAGAAACAGGGACAGAGACGGAGACAGGGACAGAGGCATAGAGACAGAGACAGGGACAGAGACAGAGCCGGAGACAGAGACAGAGACAGAGGCGGCGACAGAGAAAGAGACAGAGACAGAGACAGAGACAGACACAGAGACAGAGACAGGGACCGAGACAGGGACAGGGACAGGGACAGGGACAGAGATAGAGACGGAGACGGAGACGGAGACAGAGACAGAGGCAGAGACAGAGACAGAGACAGAGACAGAGACAGAGACAGAGACAGAGACAGAGACAGAGACAAAGACAAAGACAGAGACAGAGACAGAGACAGAGAAGGGGGCAAGTGTAGAGAAGAAAAGAACGGGAGAGAGAGGGAAAGGGGTGGGAAGAGATAAAACATGCAGCTAACAATCCAGGAACACAACAGCGGAAACGACTCCAGTGCCAGGAGTGGGGAAAAACAACGGAAGTGCTACAGGAATAGTATTAAGTAACCATTGCTAAAATTATGCCACAACTGTTCAGTCACCACTGCAATGCATCGCGCCATACCAAAATAAGTAATGATGTTTTCGTTATCCATCTGGAAAGGCAGAGAGCAATACATTGGCTTGACTGGATGTAATCATGACCTGTCCAATCATTTTTACGTGAAAAGGTGTAACAACTGGTTGCGTGTTAGATTGAAAGTTTATGCAGGCGAAGGTTGTATTGGCATTCCCTGACAAGGAAGTTCTTACGGTAAAAATGGATTTACACCAGCATAAATCGGGTAAAACAGATCACAATCAACAGACTGAAGCAACAATATTTCGGGGGAGAGGGTCAATAACACACCCCGTGTCAAACACATATCACAGCTGCCAACCAGACATTTCACAAAAAGTCCCATCACTTACTTCTAAGCAACGTCGCACGTCTTGCGCATCTCACCCCGCCATGTGGTAAAACCCGGTAACACGTAAATTGATGCAATGGGGACACGCGAGCCCACTGGCCGCACGAGGAGGACCGATGTCACGCTGCGGGCATGGGAAGTCCAGTGGTGGTCGACGGGGGAGGGGGAGCCCGCGACCATGGCCGGGGGCTTCTGTGGCAGAGGCCGCCACCTGTCAGCCAGTCATCCCGTCCCACGCTGGTTCTGCGCACCAGATCAGCTGTCGGCGCCGGTAGACGAGGTGAGACATTCACGACTGCCCCAGGAGCACCAGCGCAGCCGCTGACCCAACAGGCAGCTAGAGGGGTGGGCTCCATCGAAAAACTGCGCCGCTTTATCCCCATCGTTAAGACATTTGCCATTGCGCACTGGGTTCATCCTCCGCGCTGCAACAATTTTGCGAAGTTTGGGTTCAACACAGGACCTTTAGAAGGGAGTCGTGCTTTCGAAAATGTGCAAGATGTCCTGATCATGACGGCATTTTCGGTCGTAGCTGACCTCGTTACGACGAAGTCAGCTGGCTAAAAACATTGCAGGGGTCAAGATTTGCTGTTTCCCCAGTATCCGTTAGCGTTATATTCGTATCTTTTTTGGATCAGAACATCCTTAAATACTAGAAATATATTTTTAAGGACCCGAACTTCCGCTTTATTCTATGGAAACTGATTTATTAGACTTCTCAGTACAGCTCAAGACTTGTCAGTAAGCGCACACTGTCAAAAGATGCAATTTCAGGGTCCGTGAGTTTCCGCGACAGAGGATAACGGAACGCTCAATTTCGCAGCGGCGGCTGTAAAGCCGTTAAGTGACGGTAACGCGGAAACGGTTCCCCGCTCGAGTATCAACACATGAGCCGCATACGCAGTTATTCGTACCATATCATGTGACCACATAACAGGTCTGGATTGTCTCAAAAGTACGCCATTGACGTCATAACGATGCTGTTGACCACCGCCCGTGGATGGAGCTCCGCGCATCTCTTTGAGAGTGTCTTACGTCCAACTGCTGTCATCCGACAGACACATCCGCGAGGGCTGTGTGGTGGGACAGAAACTCATCTGAACCATGCCATGACCTGCCATGACCCACCAAAACACCAGATGACCTTCCGACTGCCGCGACAAACATTCGACCCAACTCAACCTTTCCAGCTCTCCCACGGTGGGTGAGAGCCGTCTCGCCTGCACGCCTCCGAAGCCAGCAAAACTAGCTAAGCCCTCAGCTTCCTGCGGCGCTTGTCAGCAGCTACCTAGCGCGCGATTTTCACACCGGCAGTCTTGCGCTGCGTCTCCCTCCACTTCTCACCTCTCCAGAGGTCAACAGGGTCCGCGTCGCACCAGGCGCTGCACGGAGCGGCCCCCCGCGCGTGACGTCACAAACACGCAGCCCAGCCGGCAGCCCACCTTCAGGTTAAAAGCGCAAGTGTATGCATGGCCTGGCGGTCATGCCAAGGGCAAACACCCGCCACGGTTTATACGTGTTAACCACGCCTAATGTATGTTTGCGCAGGCGTCCCCAAGGTCTACATTCCACCCTGGACGAGCTGCTGCGATGCGGCGGCTCCGTGGTCGACGGCAAGCTCGGGACCGTCTCAGTCCCCGGGGATCGAGGGCTGGTGCCCGGCAGCGTTTCCCTTGCTCCTGTCAGCTGATGCAATGACGACACGCCGGTCAGCCGCGCGGCCGCCTTCTGACTGGGAGGTCTCGGGGTCAGCTCGCAAAGGCGGCGTTTCCACTGGCTCCCGATGGACAGCGCGGCACTCTCCGCGCCGTTGCGGGCCAACTGACAGCCAGGAACGGCGCGTGTTTCAGACCGGCGCCCGCTGAGTGAGACGATGCTGCCGATACGCTGCTGGAGCGGCGTGTGGCCACTGCTGGTGCTGGCGCTGGCGCTGGGGGCGGCCGGGGCGCCGCTGGAGCTGGATCAGCGCCAGGGTAAGCTCCGCGGCGGGACAGCGGGCGGCGGCAGTACTGACGGCCGGCCGCAGCGGGCACGACCCAGACCTCTGGGTATGTCATAGCGCGGGCTCGTGACCTTGACAGCACAAACTAAAGAGCATGTCTCGTCTCTGGAGCACCTTTAAATACATTGTAGGCTGAACCGCGCATACTTTCAATGAGAAGTTGGCGAGGCCGCTCCTGACGGCTGCAAGCGGGCGGGCCATTGTGCTAAGCTCAACCAAAGCGGTCAGAGCAGAACTCAGAACCCATAATCATTCGGTGAAGCCAGAGATGAACACACTCTTCTGTGCCGCCATGCACCACATTGTGGGCCCCCGCTGTGCGCGGTTGCTGCCAGTGAGCGCCGCGCCTCTCTCTCCAAAGATGAGATGGACCCGGTGGAGCAGCTGGTGGTGCGGTTCGCGCCGCTCCTCTACCTGCACCCGGACGAGCGCTGGCAGCCCGGCGACGTCGAGACCTTCCTCAGCAACGTGAAGGTGCTGGACGCGGCGGGCAGCCTGCTGCCGCTCGCCAACGGCACGCTGCCGGGCGGCCCCGACAGCCAGGAGCACCACCTGGTCGCCCCGCTGCCGAGAGGTGGGTGGGCCGGCGGCGCGCCAGAGCCGAGTGCTGTCCGCGCCGCGCGTCCCGCGTGGACGCGTGCGTTTGGGCTGAAGACGTCCGTGATGTAACACGTGGCTCCCGTGTGGGGTTTGGATAACCCCACAACGTTGTGTGACAGAAAGGGAGAGCACACTTACGGTTTGGAGTCATGGTTCGGAATCAGAGTCATGGTTCGGAGTCAGAAAATCGACGAGAGGACGATGGCCCGAACAATAACCCCGTCCGTGATACTAATACCTGGTCCTAATCCTTCGGCACAACTGAAACTGCTGGCTGTTCTTTAGCAAGGCAGCCGTACACACAAACTAAGTTCTGTTACCACAAAAGTTACTCTGTACTCTGGACCATGAATGGGCCGCAGGGTCAGGTGAGACAAACCAACACTACTTCTGCGGCGTGTCGCGGGCGGCAGCCGGCGGCGCACACAAACATTGCTCCCGTGCAGAGCGGCGTCTCGAGTCAGAGGTCAGTGACAGTCAGCCGTTGCCAGGCGACCGGTCTGCAAAACTAACGGGCTCGGCCTGACCCGCCTGGACCCGAGCACCTCCGAGCACGCTCTCCCGGTCAAACAGGCGGGACGACCGTCCACGGGCGGGTCGCCGGGGCTGTCGGCCGCCTAACGCCCAGCCCCGCCCCGCCGCCCTCCGGGCCGCCGCACGGGCCGCCCAGCGAGCCCCCGCTCATGGCCGACGCGCGACCGATTTCCGATGGGCGCGCGGCACTTTGGACCTGCGCAGCGCCACGCCAGGCGCCGCGGAACGCTGACGCACGGCCTAAAGTCCGGCCGGCGGCTGTTGATCTTCAGACGTCACGGTCGGCGCCGCGCCGCCCAAACAGGCCACGCGCCGGCCCTGTGTGTGGCGCCCCGGCGCCCGCCACGGCCACCTGTCAATGGGCCGCGCAGGGGCGGGCTGTGCGCCGCGCGCGTCCGCCGCACCGGCCCAAACAAACACCGGACCGTATTCTTCAGACGGCCAGCCGCAGAAACGAGTTGGGCTTGATAGAGAACAGACGCCAGCTGTACCACACATCTGTCTCGACCCGGTGCTACTCATGTCCCAGCTCGCAGGCTTTATCCCCGGCCCATCCACCCACTCCTCCCCTCCCCCTACCCATCCACCGGGCTGGACTGTGACGCTACCAACCCCGGCAGGCCTGGGCACGCCGCAGGTGGAGCACGCCCCGTTCCTAGCCGGCACCGAGCCGGACGCGGCTCCGGTATACGCCGCCATCACACGCTGCGACCCGCTGGCCACCAACAGCATCCAGCCGGAGCAGGCGCCGCCCTCCTTCCACGCCACCTACTGGACCTTCCACCCGTTCAACGAGGGCAAGCGGGCCGCCGGCCGGCTCTGGGGCAACCACGTCGGCGACTGGGAGCACCTCAGCATCAGGGTGCAGGTCGGTGGGGCGCCAGGGGCACGCGCCTCTGGGTCACGCTCTCTTCCCTTCGGCTCGGTCGGCCGGCAGGAGATGGCGCCCAGAGCGCACAATCGCCCCGCATATCCAGAGCTTTTGTCCGTGATGACCCACAGCAACGTACGCAGCTGGTTGGAAATGTGTCCAGGTGCGGCAGTGAGCAGCACTGTCCCGTTTGTTGCCTTCCTCGACATTGCGTCTACTCCGGCTCCCCTCGCCCGCGTGATCCCCCTCCCCCGACCATTCCCTGACTGTCGCCCCTGACTGTCCCCTCTACCGCCACAGGACGGGGAGCTGGTCGAGCTGTTTCTGTCGGCGCACGATTTCGGTGCCTACTACACCCTCAGCGAACAGACGGGCACCTTCAACTTCAGCGAGCACCGGTCAAGAGGCACGTTCGAACCCAGCGTCGAGTACCCGCCAAACGTGAGTTTCGCGTGCTGGCCGCCGGGCCGCTCCAGCTGCCTGCGGGATCGGCGCCACAGGCTGTGGGAGTT
>NW_023596576.1:45582050-45614701 GCF_011947565.3 Pollicipes pollicipes | reverse complement strand
AGGAGAGAGAGAGAGAGAGAGAGAGAGAGAGCACTGTGGCAGATCACCTATGCCAGTGCAGGCTGACAGGGTCCTGCCATCTCACAGGCGAGCTTCCAAAAGCGCACTCAGGCTCAGGCTCAGGCTCAGGCTCAGGCTCAGGCTCAGGCTCGGGTTCAGGCTCAGGCTCCGGCTCCGGCTCAGGCTCAATCTCAGTCTCTTCGACCTCAGCTTCTAGTAAAACGATGGCACCCGTGCACCTTCAGTCTCCCAGCGCCGCCTCACGGTTTGCGGTGGATGCTGCGTTCATGGGCCGCCGGTGTCCAGCCGCCGGCGCGACGCACGGTGCGGGGCGGGGCGGCGTCGGGGTGAGACTCGACCGCCGCGGCTGGCGCGGCAGCAGAGGACCGACCGCCGCCGCGCCCGTCTGACCGGGCGTCCTCCACAGGTCGAGATGGACGGCACACACCCGGTGCTGTACGTGGCCCGCGGCTCGCATGGCCTCTGGCCGACGACGGGTGAGTGACACGGTCGGTGTGACACTGTGGAACGTCATCTCAGCTCTCCCCCAGGATAGGACATTACTGTGAAGTCCAGACCAAACCGGGTCCGATCAGCGGACCGTGTGTACCGGTGCTGCTGTACCTGCCACGGCAGCTGCAGGCGCCCTCCAGTGATGTCTCACTTGATCCCAGTCCTCACAGCGCGCCGCCCGCTGGCTCTGACGCGTCTCGGCCGGCAGGTGAGCACGTGTACCGCCGGCTGGCGCCACGTCTGGTGGACGTGACGGACCGCGGCGCCGCCTGGCGCAGCTGGCGCCGCCTGGTGCTGCTGTCGCGCGCCCAGCCGCACTGGCTGCAGTACCGCGGCCGCTGGGGCAACCCGGCCGACTGCTGGAGCCCGGTCAGCGGCTTCTGCGGTCTGAACGCGGGCCCGCGCGGCCTGGCGCGCCGCGACGACGACTTCGGCTGCGGCGGCCGGCCGGCGCCGCGCCGCCACTGGCTCCGGCGGCTGTTCGGCCGGCGGCGGCGGCGGCGCAGCGTCCCCGCGCGGCGTCCTTGATCGAGGACGGTACGCACCCGCGGAGGGGAGGGCGCGGCGCGGGCCCGGTGTCCGCGCTGCGGCCGCCAGAGCGCGCTACGACACGGAGCGCGACCGAAGACAGTCGGGGAGTGGATTGACGGCCTTTAATCGGGGTTCGGCCAGCGTGATGACACAACCGCCGCTTCGCACTGTGCATTCCGGTGGGCACCCAACCGAACATTGCAGCCCGGTATGTCGTGCTTTGATGGAAAACGGCGACAGAAAGACGGCGACGTGGAGTGGGTCGGTTCCGGTTAGGCCGTGCTAATGCGACCCATGGCCATCGTATCGGTCAGCTCCCGCTTTCTGTCACGGAGCGTAAGCTTATTCTCACGCGCTTGCGACGCGCACACGGTTTTGTGGGCCGGGCAGGACGGGAGGGAGCTACGGTCTACGGTTGGCGGCATGGCTGTGGGTAAAAAGGGACAAGGCGTGGAGTGAGCACATCCCTGGTCGTGTGGAGCTCCTCATACAGCGTGGAATGAGAGGAAGCAGGACGGGGGCAGTCTCGCTTCCGCCAACCCCGCGTCTTCACGGCCCCGGCCGCACCAATGGGTAAGAGCGCGCTGCAGCAGTCGCGGCGCCGACCACAGTCAGCGACGAACGGAAAAGACAAGCACGAGAAGCTTGGTGAGCCACAGCACTGCCTCGTTCGTTCAATGCAAGCCAGTAGTTTAAGTGCGGCCAGTGCCGCTCGTGCAGGCCTCCGAGCGACCGTGTGCCCGGGTTAAGAGGCTGGCCGCGGCGCCGGTCCGCCCGCTGGCTGTCGGTCGTCCGTGCAGTCCACCCGGTGGCGGCTGGCGCCCGTGGCACGGCCTGGGCGGGCGGCTCCCCACGCTGGTGCGGCGTTCTGGCTGCGCCAGATCCTGTGTCGTCTTTCAAGCTGAATGGTCTGTGATGAGCATGTGTGACGCGCGACGGCCTGCTGGTGTTTTGCGTTGTTCAGATGCTGTGATGCGTGGATGGCGCCACAGTGTGGTCACTGGGAGTCCAGTTATGACCACTCCTGGACCGATAGTCCGACGCGGTGATTGGCGACAGGACCTGCAAATGTGGCGCGCATGGCGCACACCATTCATTGGTGTAGAAGTGCGCGCAAGTAGCAGCGAACAGCTTCCGCACAGCGCACTAGGCTACTGTGCAGTGAGTGTTCAGCTGGCGGGACAGGCAGCCGTGGATGGGACCCCTGGCGACCGCCGGCGCCCAGTCGAACAGTCGAGACCGAACAGCTTTTTATGTAGAGGGTTAGAAGCAATGCGCTGTCAGTGAGACTGCTATGTTCGCATTTCATCGTTTTCCGTGCAATGTAAGCTTCTATTTCGTTGTAGCGGACAGTGCAGCGTTCGGTGACATCATCGCATCGACGGCGATGTATTGGAGCCGATTTGCAAGATGTGCCCAAATACGACCAATGCAACCGATCGTCCGAATACATGTGTCATCAGAAACGCAGCTTTGCTATCCTGGAATGTGTGCCGTCTGCGAGTTAGCGAACAGCACGCAAACAGGGCAGTCGGTGTTGGGCGGAGGCGGCGGCGCTGGGTAGTACAGTCCGTCGGTATTGGGCTGCGGCGGAGCAGGGCAGTACGGTCCATCGGTATTGGGTGGCGGCGGAGCAGGGCGGTACAGTCCGCCGGTATCGGGCGGCGGCGGAGCAGGACAGTACACTCCGTCGGTATCGGGCAGCGGCGGAGCAGGGCAGTACAGTCCGTCGGTATCGGGCAGCGGCGGAGCGGGACAGTACAGTCCGTCGGTATTGGGCGGCGGCGGAGCAAGGCGGCACGGTCCGTCGGTATTGGGCGGCGGCGGAGCAGGGCAGTACGGTCCGTCGGTGTATAGCGGCGGCGGAGCAGGGCAGTACAGTCCGTCGGTATCGGGCAGCGGCGGAGCAGGGCAGTACAGTCCGTCGGTATTGGGTAGCGGCGGAGCAGGGCGGTACAGTCCGCCGGTATCGGGCAGCAGCGGAGCAGGGCGGCACGGTCCGTCGGTATTGGGAGGCGGCGGAGCAGTGCAGTACAGTCTGTCGGTATTGGGTGGCGGCGGAGCAGGGCGGTACAGTCCGCCGGTATCGGGTAGCGGCGGAGCAGGGCGGCACGGTCCGTCGGTATTGGGCGGCGGCGGAGCAGGGCGGCACGGTCCGTCGGTATTGGGCGGCGGCGGAGCAGGGCAGTACAGTCCGTCGGTATTGGGCAGCGGCGGAGCAGGGCAGTACAGTCCGTCGGTATTGGGCGGCGGCGGAGCAGGGCGGCACGGTCCGTCGGTATTGGGCGGCGGCGGAGCAGGGCAGTACAGTCCGTCGGTATTGGGCAGCGGCGGAGCAGGGCAGTACAGTCCGTCGGTATTGGGTGGCGGTGGAGCAGAGCGGCACGGTCCGCTCCGTCCGTGTAGGCGGCGGCGGAGCGGGGCAGTCCAGTCCGTCGGCGGCGGCACTCACCTGGATCAGAAAGAAGGAGGCGAAGCCCAGTCCGTTGACCAGCAGCTCGGCCAGCGCCTTGACGGTGGCTCGGTCGTAGACACAGGGCAGCACCAGGACGACTCGGCAGTCCTGGTGCGACAGAGAGGCTATCACTGTCGCCCTGGTGCCACCATGTCGCGCCGCTCGCCACGCCCACCAGTCTCACCCGGGGGTCATATTAACGCAGTCGGCCAGAGCATCGGCAGTCACACTCCGACCCCACGCTGCAGATACACAAGGCGCGAACAAGGTCGGCCGGACGACCTACAGCCGAACGCCGCAACAACAAAGAGCAGAAAGTCCAGAGACCCAAACGCTACGTAAGCAAGAGGAGACTGAGATCGATTGCCACACGTCGCACGAGCAAGTTCGTTCAGAAGATTGATGGCCACATGCCGCACAATAAGCATCGATGACGAGCTTGAGACCCACGCGCTACAGGAGCAACATCAGCCAAAAGATACAGAATAGACCCATACGCCGCACAAAGAGCCTTCATCTGGGAATAGCACCACCGCCACATGAACATCGGCTACAAAATATTATTCCAAGGCGAAAGCCCACAAGAACAGAAAGATCAAGTCCAGAGCAACACACCAAGCGCACAATACCCAGCCATGGATCCAGGACCCGCCCCAAGCCCACAGCGCGCCATCCGCTGCTAATAAGCCGCGCACCAGGTGACCGCCGCCCTGGAGCCGGGGTCCGAGCGGCGCCGGCGGTCCGGCCGCCGCTGCCCCCGGCGTCCGCTCACCTCCAGCTCTGCCCTGGTGATGCCCAGCAGCCGCTCGATGCAGTGCAGCCAGATGACCTCCAGGTCGGCCATGACCGAGGAGCGCGAGCCGCCCGGCCCGCTGTGCAGGTTCAGCCGGCCGCGTCGCATCGGGAAGTGGACGTTATACGGGCAGCTGGGGTCCAGCGTGAGTACCTGTCCACACGCAGAGTACAGTCCTGCGTCAGCACCTGTCCACACATAACAATCCGGCGTCAGCACCTGTCCACACACACACAGAACAGTCCAGCGTCAGCACCTGTCCACACACAGAACAGTCCAGCGTCAGCACCTGTCCACACACAGAACAATGCGTGGAGGAAGGGTGGCGCACACAGTCAGCAACAGGAGGGAAGTTGTTGGAACTATCAGCAACTGTCCAATTCTGGCCTGCAGGGCCAGAACTCTGGCTAAACATGCTCAAGTTCTGGACTGCAGGGCCAGAACTCTGGCTATACATGCTCAAGTTCTGAACTGCATGGCCAGAACTCTGGCTATACATGCTCAAGTTCTGGACTGCAGGGCCAGAACTCTGGCTATACATGCTCAAGTTCTGGACTGCAGGGCCAGAACTCTGGCTATACATGCTCAAGTTCTGAACTGCAGGGCCAGAACTCTGGCTATACATGCTCAAGTTCTGGCCTGCAGGGCCAGAACTCTGGCTATACATGCTCAAGTTCTTAACTGCAGGGTCAAACTTGCGCATGTACAGTCAGTGCCCGCCGAAGGCATGCAGAATATCCGCATCCGTGAGGCTCGCAAAGTGTCGCCGTGTTTTGGATGACGATCAGTCTAATATGATCACTGGTGGAATACCAGTGCGACACTGGCAGTCCGCTGAAGACCCACGAGCGCCCGCCGGTGCTGGGGTGTCCTGGCACGCGGCGGCTCTCGAGCCGCAGGTGGGCACGGCTTACCTGGTCCCCCACGATACAGTCGGCGCCACCCGGCGTCCACTCGGGCACGCGGTCCGTGGTCTTCACAGGCTGCGAGTGTTTGTTGAAGCTGGCCACCATCTGCGGCGGCGCGGCGAACCTGGCAGCATACGGCCGGTGCCATTAGGACCTCCACGGATGCCGTACACCCAGCCACTGCCGGCAGTCGCGTGACACAGCAGCTGACCGGGGCCGAAACGCTACGCATAGCCGGGCGTCTCACAGCAGTCCTGTGGGACCGCGACGAAATGGCTGATGAAAGCACCTTCAAACTTGGTCAATCGCGGATCCAGGATTTCGTCAAAGGGGGGGGGGGGGAGCTACGCAACATTGTGGGGCCCCTCTTGAGTTTAGGGCAACTCCAAAAATATTTGCATTACAAGCATTAAATTGCAAGAATTTTGGAATGTTAGTTTTTGTACGGAAACCAATCTTACCGCGCGCAGCCTTAAAAAATTTGGTGTGCTGCGTATACACATACATGGAGCTTATTCACTTACTCCAGATCATGGTAAATCCTGTCAGTTTGAGGCTAAGTTTTTTTCTGAAAACAGCATGGAAAAAGAAGCTAAGGTTGGCTGCTTAATGCCATTAAAGTCAAGTAAGAGCTTTATTCCTAGCCTATTTACAGCTAATTCGCTGGTCGATGTGATCAGCTGGTGGCTGATGATTGAAAAAGAGTTTTGTTTTGTTTACTATGAAGTAGCACAAAATATTCTAGCTTTTAAAATGGATTAAGAACGTGATGTACAAGGATAAAAGGGGTCACAAATTCAACAACCAAAAACGACACACAGCTTTGGCGGCACGCAAAATCCTGTTCAGCAAGGGCGCGTAAAAATTAATTGGCGCACATCTGGCAGCTGCTCTAAGGCTGAGGCACCAAGGCCGATAAAGATAAAACCTGAGCGATCATGGATGCCGCGGCAGAACAACAAAGAGGAATCGTCAACAAACAAAGGATCCTCAGAGCGAGCGAGAAGAGCCTGAGACGAACGTGGTGGGTCCTTGAACGACCAGGAGTGTCCGGCAGGCTGACATATAGGATCCTAGCCAGAGCACAGGGCCCTCTGAGCTAAGGGAGATTACCCTACACCAGTGGGCGTGCATTAATGCTTCTGTGTGATCAAGATTGCCCGCGCAAATTAACAGAAAGGGACCCGATAGGAATGAAGGCTTCTCCGCAAATGAGATCAAGGGGAAAGAGTTCTAGATCAACGCATGGGGCCCTTGAGCATCGAGTGGCTCGCTGCCTTACCTTAAATAGGCCCCTGCAACAGCACAAGACCCTCGGAGCAAGTGAAAAGAACCCGAGACTAATATGAACGACCCATGAGCAACTGGCCGTACTCCGGCATATGGGGCTCCGGCAAAAGCGTATAGAGCTTTTCGGGCCAATGGTAAGGATCGGTGGAGGGCCCCTGATCGACCAAGAGCGCCCAGGTATGTTAGCAGATAGTGCCCCAACAGCAGTGTCGGGCACTACCTGCTACGATAGTGTCGCACGCCTCTCACCTACGAGAAAATGCAAAGAGATCAAGGGCAATGTGGAAGGCTCCTTATGTTCTCAGCGATCGGATCGACCCGGTAAGTGGACATATAGGGCCCCAACAACGAAAAGCCTCTATACAGCGTAATGAGCCTCAAAATGTTCCCCAATCGCCACCCCCTTCATCAGCGAAGAATTAGTTTTGGTTTCCTCACAGGTTCTTCATTTCGCTTGCGACTGTTCTTGATCGTCTGGAGACCCCAAAACGTCCAACTTCGGTGTGTTTTGTGGTAGAAAATTGCGTCCGTTCGGATGGTCATGGGTCCTTTCAGTACTTATGGGTTCCCTCGGAGCACAAGGGGGGTACGGTTCCATGCTTCCCCCCCCCCCCCCTTTGGATTCGCCACTGGCCCGGACAGCTTAATAATGCTCATGTGTTCGTGTGCCGGAGTAAGTTATCAGAAGTGGCCCTGACAAGAGCGTAGGGCCCACCATTCAAATCAGAAGTACCCAAGACCCATTGTGAAGGGCCCCGAAAGATCTAGTGTACCCGGACAGGGTCAGCCAGGATCAGATGGCTCCCGACAGGAGCGAAAGGCCCTACGCTCAAATACCAAGACCCAATGTGCAGCGACCCCGAACAATCCAGTGTGCCCGAGGAGGTAAACAGATAGGGCTCTCAAAAAGTGCTGAGGGTCCTTCATTCAAAAAGGAAGAACTCAATACACAGTGTGGACGGCCCAAGAACGATTGAGTGCGCCCGATCAGGTTAACGGATGGGGCCCTGACAAGAGCGTGGGACCCTAAGCAAGTGGCAAAGAATTGGAAGGCCTTTAGACCAATGTAGAGGGCCCATGAGCATATCGCGAATGTGTCAGTAGGCTAACCCAGACCAACGTGAAGGGCCACTGAGCAACCGAGAATACCCCGGCAGGTTAATATATGGGCTCCCGGCTATATTGTATAAAACCACTGAACCGTAGGGCCTCTGGACAGCGTAATGAGCCTTAAGCCTTCTCAATCAGTGAAGAATAGCATTTGTTTCCTGGTGGGCCCTTCACTTTCGCCTGCAAATGTTCATGGTCACTTGGAGCCCCCAAGATGTTCAATTTTGTTACGTTTTATGTAAAAAATACGTCTGTCGGCCAGCTATGGGCCCCTTTGGAGCCTATCGGCCCAGTCGGGGCCCAAGGGAGACTTGGCCCGTGCGCCCCCTTCCCCCCCCCCACACCCCCTCCTCTTGTTCCGCCCCTGAACTTGGTACACTAATGATACCTTTGTTGTATATCTTTTGACAAAAACTGTTCCCAGGACCTGTCGCTGACAGCACATCGGTCCTCTGGATAGGTAAATTACCATTATTTAAATGTAAAGCATGCTATAGTACAATGCAATATAACGGCAAAACGCAATATAATTAAGTGCAATGAAATGGTAGTGTAGCAGCCTTAGATGGCCACATGCGCACACAAACACACACGTACACACGCATGTACTTACGCACGCACGCACGCATGCACGTAGGCACGCACGCACGCACACACACATAAGTACCAATGCCATAACATCAACAACCACTTCTTGGATCGTTCCAACCGCTCGATCAATTACCATGACGCCTGACGCGGTGGTGTTGACTTTCTCCAAATGGAGACTTCAGCCAGACTTCTCCCGTGCCAAAAATGATGAGAATTATTTTCACAAAGCAAGATTGTGAATAACCTTTTGCTAGCCATGTCCTACACAAGATGTCCAGCGCATTGGTCCGGCAGCGCCGGCTCACCTGGCCGTGCCGTCCGACTTCAGGCAGGACTGCAGCGTGTGCGAGACGGCCAGCCGCGTCTCCTCGATCTCGGTCATCTGCTGACGGGGCTGCGGGCAGGCCGACAATGGGCGGTGACGGACGGGGAACACAGAGCTCCGCTGCGCAGGGCAGGAAGGGGGAGAGCAGAGCACTGCCGCACAGGACAGGGGGGCGGAGAACAGAGCACCGCTGCACAAGGAAGGGGGCAGAGAACAGAGCACCGCTGCACAGGGAAGGGTGCCGAGAACAGGGCACCACCGCACAGAGCAGGTGGGTGGAGAACAGAGTACCACTGCACAGGGCAGGAGGTGGAGAACAGCCACAAGACAGAGAAGTTGACGCCACTCAGTCGAGAAAGACATGTCAAGACAGGCCACAACACCGTGACACAACAGTTATATGACATGGCTGTTGTCCACTGGCCTGCCCACAGTCAGTGCCGTCTCCCCGGTGGCAGCGAGGTCAGACCGCCACCGCTCTGGGCCGCACCAGTTTGACGTCGGGCGGCAGGACGGGGTCCTGGTACTGCTGGCCGCCGTCCCTCCTGCGCCGGGCGATGACGTGCGGCAGCACGGCTGGGTTCACGTCCGTGGCTCGGCCGATCCGCAGGAAGTACGAGCCCGGCTCGATCACCAGGATCCGGTCACTGGCGACCTGGCTCTGTCAAATGCTGGCATTAGCTTATGTGTGCTAATCAACAGCTGGCTGGGCAATACAGTAGAATGACAAAAAATTAGAATGGAGATGCAATTTTCCGGATGTGCCTATGATGGCAATGAATGTGAATGCAATGAAAAGAATATCCTTGTGCAAATTTGGTCATATGTCACTGAACGTGTGCCTCGTGTCTTGTTTCCTCACATGCATCATTTATAAATTGATTTACCTCCATAGGAGATTCCTTCCCACCAGCCATGCTTACAATGGTTCTTCCAATAGCAGTGCTTGGGAAATGTGGTAGGCTCAGAAAATCACTGAAAAAAATCAAGAGAACAATGAATTTCACCACCATAGGTATACAGCAAAAAACTCATGTATTAGGCAATGTTATCAACTAGTTTTTGTTTCAGTTACCACTGAGAAAACATGAGAACAGGACCACTGCATCATTTTATTTCAGAACAGTAGATGCATATGACAAATGAGACTATATACAATGAAACACAAAATATGTCAAATGGTGAACATGTGAGCAGAATTTATCACGCTGGCCTTAAATGAGAAAACAAGCTATATTCATTATTTACACGTAGTCAACTAACACCTAGTCCAGTTGTTACAGGTGCCTAGCCATGTAGCAATGGACATACATTTTTGACAACTGTAAAAAAGTTGTAACATTGAAATCAATGAACCAACTTTCCTTAGCATTTGTTTCACTATTGCAGATAAAAGAAATATCTGTGAGGGTTGTCATTTGTTTTTACCACAAACTTCATTTTAATATCCTGTCCTAAAACCATGCTTTCACTCATTTTTGAGGTGCCAACTGCACTTAACCAACAGGTCTTGAAGACAACATGGCCATATGTACTCTAGGTGTGAGTTGGTTCTGTAGCTGTACCATGGGTGATAACTTAGGGCAGCAATCACCCTCCTTCCATCTGAGGTGATCAGTGATATTTGTCACTGCATTGAGGACCCAAATGAGCTTCTCCAATATCAGGCTTTATTAAATATTGGCTCTTTAATACTGCATGTATAAAATCAGGGTAGGAACTGTGGTAATCCTAACTGGTTTGCCAGCCCAAAAGTATAGTGAGGGTTCAACACCAGTGCTCAGTTCCAGTAACTTATGGCAATATCTTATTTTTTACCCATACTGAGCCATACTGAGACAGATCATAATGTAGCAAAACATGGGCTTAAATCTTGTGAACTTACTGTTTGGCATGCCTCAAACCCTTCATAAGTAAGAGCTATGTGCTAAAAAATATTAGTTAAGACATGATGCATCTAATATATTGTCCTAGAATAGATCAGAATAAGAATGTCACATTGTCACATTGATTTCATCCAGTCATCATTGAATATCACAGAATAGATCCAGACATTATAACAGACTCAATATAGCCATATACCACTATATGCTATTACAGCCATCAGTGTCATGCATATCATACATGCAATTGCTGAAATGTATTTTGAAGTTTGGCTTGGCATACTGGATGATATATGACTATATACACTCACGTTGAACCTAGTAAATGTGCTTAGCCTCTTTTTAACAGCCTTGTACACATTTATCAGGAGGTAAAAGTACCTGTGATAAACAAAGAGACTTAGTTTTATTCATGACCAACTGAAATTAGCCTGTAAGTAGAACACACTAACAGATGCAAATACAGCCATGTATATAAGATGTATATAGCTATCACACACATCAGCAGCATTGGCACACATTCACAATAACGGACCAAGCAGAGGACATCAAATACAGTGTAAGACAGGCCACCATTGCTGGTGGCCCATGGGTATCACTGTCCATGGCAAATTGCTGTCATTATGTACTTATCTGCAATTCAAATTTATAAGATAACATCTTTAAATATCAAAAGATTTAAGATGCACTTAAATATATATTTCAGCTTTTGGAACATTCATGGACTCAGGGGTCAGGAGTAAAGGGGGATTTTTATCCCCGGACTTTGGAATAGGACTTCCAGTTAGCTACAAAAATACACGCAGTCTCAATTTCACAACTGGAGACATATTACAGCTATTTTCGTGAACAGGTCAAGCACGGCTATTACAGGAAAACACAGCTACATTCGAATGAAAAAATACACTATTGAACGTCAACCGAACCCATGCATGTAATGCCTTGTCGTCTCGAATTAGGGCGCACAGCCCATGCATGCAATGCCCAACAATGCTACGGCATCTCCTTTTGAAACAGCTGCGGCTATTAGAGCTGGATATCCAGAACTTTAAATAAAATACATAAGCACTTGAATGCTATTCAATTATTGCGCACTTGCGTGCAGACAGCGTGTGATTTTACTTGTGTTGGTTGTAGTAATACACGTGGGGAGCGTCGTGTGTCTGCGTTGGTGTTGGTTTGGGGACAGTTGGTGACCAGAGCGTGTCTAGCCTATAAGTGCGCTTTTCGAAATCTCATCTTCACGTCGAGTTGGCTGATAGAAGTGCACTAGTCCCAGGAAAAGTCGATCCTGTACTGGGACGAGTGAGAGGCAGGGGTGTACGATTACGCAGTAGGGATCCGTTTGTGCGCCTGTTTCCAAATCCTGACTTCTGATTTTTGGAGATCATGGCTATTCACGAAGAAGCTTTGAACAAAAAGCTGAACAAGAAGAGAAAAAAGAAGCTTGAAAAGCTGCAGAAGCAAAAGGAATCAGGTAAAATCATGTTTGCCGTTGCAGCCATTGATGGAGTGTTAATGGTGGATCATTTGGATGGCTAACTGACATCCGTATAAATGAGGTGGAGCAATGTGTGGTCAAAGCCATTTTATGTTTTTTGCTGGTGTATGCTAGGACTTTAAAGCTCTGTTGTGCTGTTAAGTCATGCTAGGATTTTAAGTTATCACTGCATTAGCCGGGCATTGCATTGGCATATCATTGACTGCGGATGAGACTTAGTTGGAAATTTTATTTGGCAACTCACAGCACTGTGACATGTAATCTCACACCACACAGCAGAGCTCAGCTGTTTCCCTAGCACCATGCCATGTAATCTCACACCACACAGCAGACCTTAGCTGTTTCCATAGCACCATGCCATACAATCTCACACCACTCAGCAGACCTTAGCTGTTTCCATAGCACCATGCGATGCAATCTCAGACCTCAACAAAGCTGTGACTTGGAACCTTCAATGTGACTGGGGTGTTTCTGTTGCCTGGTCACAGATTTGAGGCCTGCTACCTGTTTGTGTAGGTCTGGGCCCCACTTGCAAAAATGCACCCACTAGACTGGACAATTTTACTGAACTTCAGGTATATGTGTGCTGAACCCTGGCCAGGGCCCATTTCACTTTTTTAAATTACTTTAGAGTGAAAAATATGCTTGGTCATTTTGTGCTAATATTTCCTGTTCAGCATCAATGGTTTTTATACAAATTGGCTCTGTGCTGAAATTGGCAGCATCATGTGTTAAACTCTGGGCACTGTGCACTGAACTCTGTGAGCTGGAATAAGTCAAGTAGCAAGCCGATTTACCTGATGAACCTTATTGAATGAGGGAGTGGTTAGCTGAAGTTTCAGATCAAATCTTGGCTGGGATATGAGCAGAAAGTATTTTGTGGGGATATTGCTCTACTTGGTGTTACATTTATTTTTTGCAGTCTTGTCTTGGCCCAACTGGGCATGGGCATTATTTGCTGTGATGCATTTCAAGCCATAACTCAGTCATTAGTACAGATACCTGCTTGAAAATTGGTACTGGCATTCTTCATGATTGTATATAGGGTGTAGATTATCATTTTATAATTCTGAGTTGAGGTTAAAAAAAAATTGGGCAATACCTTTCCAATATTTGTTCACTTAGCGTGCATATGTCATAAGGTATAATATTGAAACAACACAATGGCATCATATGGATGATCAACATATTAACTAATTGTCCCACATTTACTCTTTATAGATATGAATTCTTTTTTGGTTTTGGCTTTTTTGTCTTAATTGGCTTTGGATAAGTTATCCACAATAAGGCCCTTTTGTTAGAACTATTGTCATTTTGGCATAACTCGTGCTTCTCTGTTATGGTCTCATAGCTGCCATTTTGGCATAAGACTTGGAGTTGATAGCTTGTAAGCTTCTTAAAGTTTTACACAGGTATGTCAACATTGCTTTACAAACAATTGTCACTAGGGGCAGGATGTAGATTCACCCCTCCTATCAGTCAATGTCATTTTAAGATAGGGTTCATTGATTATGATCCTTACTTCTGTCATCCTTCTCAAATATGATAGCTCCTGGTGTGTCATTGGTGACCACTGCAAGGATGGTGTAGGTTAGGTTCAATGAATAGGGGGGAGAAGTATGTGCAAGGGTTGGTGCAGGAGTATTTGTTGGAAAAGGTTAAGGTTTCATCACAAGTACAGTGACAGGTTACATTACATTACTTAAGTTACCTGTGTACTGTGTTTCTCTGATTCTTCAGTGAGATCAGATGTGTTTTTAAAGCGATAGCTGTAAAGGCTTGCTCACAATGTCCTCATCCTTGATCCTGAGACATGTGGTGGCTGCTACATGCAGCAGCTGAGCAGCATGAACTGTGCACATTGTTTGCATGCAATTATGACTCAGCACTCTATCGAAACTATATTTCCCAGTTTTGTACCAATATGAATCAGTGTCCCAGATCATATCAGTGTTGAATGATGAAGGGTGGCACCCCACATGGATAGGGCAGCATAATCATGATGTATCCTACACAGGGGTGTGGTCAAGGTGAGTGTGGCAACAAGTGATTTGCATAGCTGTCATTGGGTGTTCCTTATGGTCTTTTGCATAAGGTGGCTGTCATCTGTTTCAGAAGCATCAGCCAAGACTGAAGAGCAGCCTCAAGCTGATGAGCCAGAGGTTCAAGATCAGAAGGAAGATCATGAAGGCTCTAAACAGAAATCAGGAGGTACTCCCTCAGGTATGATGGCAACCAATGTCAGTAACTCCCAACAGTGGTAATTATTGGGATAAAACATTCAATGCAAGGTCTAAGATCACTTGCTCATTTAAGATCAATCAGCATCTTTCACTCCCATTGTCATGCAAAATAACAGGGATCTTGACTGGGAGCCAGGAAAAAACTCAAACTTTGTCTTAAGGACTGTTAACAGCACTAACCGCTATACCGGTGTCTGCTAATTGTTCCCTGAGATTTGAGTATCTATAATCCATCTCAGATTCTGTCTCATGACAATTGGCAGCAGCTGAGGTCTTGTATGCATATGACAGCTCATTGTATTTCCATTTTCAGTGCCAGGTGCCTCTTGGATGGGGGTGAACCCAGTGATCGAGACGTCCTTTGAGAGCCTCAAGGACAGAGTGTGTGAATTCACACTGCGGGCCATCAAAGACATGAGTTTTACCGATATGACGCCAATCCAGGTAAGTGCGGTGGTAGGTGGCTATGGCAAGAATCATCGCAAAACTTACTGAATGATGGCTTGAGGGTAACTCTTGCAAACATCTAGCATATGTTAGAGTCTTATGCTTGAAAGAGGGTTTCATTGCTGGCTTTTACACAACATATTAATGAACATATCCGGGAAATGTGCTTGGCTCGTCCCGTAGCGTGCGTCAGCTGTTCACCATCCCCCATACGTCGTTTAGCGTCAGTCGTCATCACCCGTGGCCTCGCCATCGGCCGGCGCCCGTTGACTCTGCCCGACCTCTGAAGGCGCGCTCCATCCCGGCCCTGCTGGAGGGCAAGGACCTGGTGGGCGCCGCCAAGACCGGCTCCGGCAAGACGCTCGCCTTCCTCGTGCCGGCCGTCGAGCTCATGTTCAAGCTCAAGTTCATGCCTCGCAACGGCACCGGTAGGTGGCGCTGCCGAGCTCGCTCCAGGTGGCGGTCGGGACCGGGTTCGCAGCTTCCGCGAGTACCAGCTGGCGCTTGACTTGTCCGAGGGTTTGTTATGTCACGGATTGGCGCACTTAATCGCACGCCCGGTGATGGAATGTTCGCACCTGCGTCGGTCGTGGTTCTCGGGATCCTGTTCTAAACCGGGATTTAAAGCTACTATAGGAGGTTGGCGTGAGCGGTAGTTAGCGTGGGCCTGCTGAATGTCTCGTGTATACGTGCTGGTGACCGGTATGTATTCGCCCGACGTCTGGCGTGACGGTCCGTCGGTGTGCCGGCGTGCTTCTCGAGCGATGACCCAGCTGGCGTCAGCCGGCCGGCCGTGTGCCGCCGACCGATGATGGCGAGCGTCCGACTTGTCTCGACCGATGACGGCGAGCGCCCGGCTTATCTCGACTGGTGACGGCGAGCGCCTGACGTGTCTCGATCGATGAAGGCGAGCGCTGGACGTGTCTCGACCGGTGACGGCGAGCGCCTGACGTGTCTCGATCGATGAAGGCGAGCGCTGGACGTGTCTCGACCGATGACGGCGAGCGCCTGACGTGTCTCGATCGATTGAAGGCGAGCGCTGGACGTGTCTCGACCGATGAGGCGAGCGTCCGATTGTCTCGCGATGACGGCGAGCGCCGGCTTGTTCGACTGGTGACGGCGAGCGCCTGACGTGTCTCGATCGATGAAGGCGAGCGCTGACGTCGTGTCTCGACCGATGACGGCGAGCGCCTGACGTTGTCTCGATCGATGAAGGCGAGCGCTGGACGTGTCTCGACCGGTGACGGCGAGCGCTGAGTGTCTCGATCGATGATGAAGGTGAGCGCTGGACGTGCTCCGACCGATGACGGCGAGCGCCTGACGTGTCTCGATCGATGAAGGCGAGCGCTGGACGTGTCTCGCCGATGACGGCGAGCGCCTAACGTGTCTCGATCGATGAAGGCGAGCGCTGGACGTGTCTCGACCGATGATGGCGAGCGTCCGACTTGTCTCGACCGATGACGGCGAGCGCCCGGCTTATCTCGACTGGTGACGGCGAGCGCCTGACGTGTCTCGATCGATGAAGGCGAGCGCTGGACGTGTCTCGACCGGTGACGGCGAGCGCCTGACGTGTCTCGATCGATGAAGGCGAGCGCTGGACGTGTCTCGACCGGTGACGGCGAGCGCCTGACGTGTCTCGATCGATGAAGGCGAGCGCTGGACGTGTCTCGACCGATGACGGCGAGCGCCGAGTGTCTCGATCGATGAAGGCGAGCGCTGGACGTGTCTCGACCGATGACGGCGAGCGCCTACGTGTCTCGATCGATGACGGCGAGCCCGGCGTGTCTCGACGATGACGGCGAGCGCCGACGTGTCTCGACGATGAGGCGAGCGCGGCTTGTCTCGACCGGTGACGGCGAGCGCCTGACGTGTCTCGATCGATGAAGGCGAGCGCTGGACGTGTCTCGACCGGTGACGGCGAGCGCCTGACGTGTCTCGATCGATGAAGGCGAGTGCTGGACGTGTCTCGACCGGTGACGGCGAGCGCCTGACGTGTCTCGCGGCCGGTGACGGCGAGCGCCCGACGTGTCTCGATCGGCGACGGCGAGCGCCTAGCGTGTCTTGACCGATGACGGCGAGCGCCTGACATGTCTCGACCGATGACGGCGAGCGCTGGACGTGTCTCGACCGATGACGGCGAGCGCTGGACGTGTCTCGACCGGTGACGGCGAGCGCCTGACGTGTTTTGCGGCCGGTGACGGCGAGCGCCTGACATGTCTCGCGGCCAGTGACTGTGAGCGCCACGTGTCTGGGCGGCAGGCGTGATCATCATCTCTCCGACGCGCGAGCTCAGCATGCAGACGTTCGGCGTGCTGAAGGAGCTGATGGCGCACCACTTCCACACGTACGGCCTCATCATCGGCGGCACCAACCGGCAGTCGGAGGCGCAGAAGCTGGCCAACGGTGAGCGTGGCGGCGGCGGCGGCGGCCGGCGAAGCTGCCGCTGTCGGGCACGCCTCGCCGCTCGGGCGGCGGCCAGGTGCCGGTGTCTAGTGTCAGGGATCGGCACCGGACATTATCATGTACCGGTGGAAGCTACGTCCTGTCGGCTTTGTAAACCGTTTACGGGCCGCACTCGTGAGAAGATGAGAAGCCACTCACGGGATTGGGGTCCGTGGCTGTTTTGTTGTTTATCGTTGCCGGGGTGTGGAGCGATTTACACCAGCGCTGCCGTTCGGAAAATGGACGGGAAACTCAGCCAAGCGTTATGGGGACCATACGGGCGTAGTAGGCACCGTGTTTTTGGTTTGTATCCGACCAAGCGCAAAACTCATGCACTTGCTGTCAGCTAGACACCGGGCATTGATTGGGCCCATAGCAAAGTCCCGCGCCCTCGGAGCTGAATCTAGAGACCATATCACGTTTAATGCATTTTCATGTTTAAATATTGTATGGCTTTATCGCGTATGATGTGCAACGACCCATACATGTAACAGCTATCAAGTCAAAATCAGACTGCACCGAATTAGCACCGGGGCCGCGGCGGGACGTTTTTACGTGCATGCTACCAGTTATCATTCATATATGCCCATGAGACGTGTAATTATATGAGCACTTCCTCATCCATATTCAAGAGCTGACGTTGCTGAGACGAATACGGGCGCCTCATTGGCATGCGGGGCACGGCCGTGTGGTGGTCCTGGTGCGCATCTGACGTCTGGGCGGCGGACGCTGACGCAGCCACACCCCTCCGACGTCATCAGTGACCCCGGCAGCGCGCTGACCCGTGCCGCGCCGGCAGGGGTCAATATAATTGTGGCCACACCGGGCCGCCTGCTGGACCACCTGCAGAACACGGCCAACTTCCTCTTCAAGAACCTGCAGTGTTTGGTCATCGACGAGGCCGACCGCATCCTCGACATCGGCTTCGAGGACGAGATGAAGCAGATCATCAAGCTGCTGCCCAGTAAGCGGGCGGCGACGGGCGGCGGGACTGGCAGGGGCAAAGCGGGAATGGCGGAAAGTGGAAATGTGGTGGGCGGGACACCTTGAAGTGGTGGCCAGAGTAGTCTGCAGCTCGCAGTGCTGTACTGAGGTGCGCAATATCTGGGCAGGTGGTGTTGGCGGATGTGCCGTGGATGTTCCGGGATGATGCACCAAAAGAGGACAGCTTTGTTATCTGATCGGGCCCTGGCTTGTTGCATGTTTGTGCTGTAAGGCGTAACGATTCCGCATTTGCCCCGTGTTTTCTTTTGTGTGTTATCTAATCGTTTATGGCCTGGGCGGAGGAGTGTCAGGAGTGTCAGCACGGGTTGCTAGGCACGCCACTTCGTAGAAAATGTGAGGCAAATGGCGTCCCAGGAATATATCCAGCTTCCATCTCTTTGTCGACTGGCTTCGCGTTCTTTGTTGATTGGTTCGCTAAGGGTTGACTCAAAGTCTGTTTACCGCTGAGTCGATGACGCGCCCAGCACCAGCCGGCCGGTTGGCCGAGGGGATGTCATCCCCTTCCGCTACTCCGTCCGCACGTCCGCTCAGCATGCGGGCGGTTTCAGAGCGGCGACAGACGATGCTGTTCAGCGCCACCACCACCAAGAAGGTGAAGGACCTGGAGACGCTGGCGCTCAAGACGGACCCCGTCTACGTGGGCGTGGATGACCTGGAGGAGAAGGCCACCGTGTCGGGCCTCGAGCAGGGGTAGGTCGGCTGCCGTCCGTGCGCGGGGGAGGCAGGTGCCGACAGGCTGTTGATGTGGTCGGGTTTGGTGGTGGGGCGAGGACCCCAGGTGTGTTGCCGACCCAGGGTGTTCGTGTTTCGGGACGCGTGGAAGCCACTCGCAGGTGCCGCTTTAAGTATGTTGAAAACGCCAGCTGGCACTTACGCCTTGGCGGCGTGTCGTCTCGGCTGTATGTAATGCAGGAGCACCAGGGCGGATCCTCTTGGGAGCTGACCTCACCTTGTCCGGGCTTCAGGTATGTGGTCTGCCCTTCGGAGAAGCGGTTTATGCTGTTGTTCACCTTCCTGAAGAAGAACAGGAAAAAGAAGGTGATGGTGTTCTTCAGCAGCTGCATGTCTGTCAAGTTCCACAATGAGCTGCTCAACTACATTGACCTGCCAGTCATGTGCATACACGTGAGTCGGACGCAATGGCCGTTTCAGGGGAGGGGCGCTGCACATCTTCCTCTGTGATGGATGTCTGATTGGAGCATATAGTGGTATTCGTCCTAGCGTTACTTAGCTCCCCGGGTCTGCGATATTGTTTTTGCTATCGAACTAGGATGACGATGTTGTTGCTGAAATGGAGACTGTGAAGACTGTGAATGCATTTGGCGATTCCACTGCGTTCCTCAGATAGATTGCTCGCAGTTTTTGATTTGACTCGGTCAGTCGTCATATGTGTGTGAGCACCGTATGCGCATGGGGGCCGGAGGCGGCTCCATTTGCTGGTTGGGTGCATGCGTGTGGCTTTGGGCGTTCCTATCAGGATGTTTTTGCAATTTTGGCGATTTCGCAGTGCTCGTTAAACCGCCTCGAAGTCCTCTTGAAGCACAGCGGAAACCATAATTGCGTCAGTCCACCGCCACGCCTGTCGGGCGCGCGTCGTGTCACCCATCCCCTTGCGCCTGTTGGACGCGCCGCTCATCCCCACGCCGCCGGCCTCACGTACCGCCGGCCTCCGCAGGGTAAGCAGAAACAATCGAAGCGGACGACCACCTTCTTCCAGTTCTGCAACGCCGACTCGGGCATCTTGCTGTGCACGGACGTGGCGGCGCGCGGCCTGGACATCCCGGCCGTGGACTGGATTGTCCAGTTCGACCCGCCCGACGACCCCAAGGTGAGGCCCACGCGCCGGCGGTGGGCTCGCCACCGACCGACTGCCGCCGGCCCTGCTAGGTGCAGCGTTTGGTGCGAGGCTCATTACCGACGAGCTGGCCATGATGCATAAAACATTGTGTCGTGACGTACGATGTGCTCTTATAAGGCGTCCGTCAGCTGGTAACGTTGTGATGCATGAAAGCGAAATCACTGGGAGCATTGTTTTGAAATTGCATCGATGACGCTTGCAATGAGCCAAACGTAGCAAAATTAAAGTGCTGTCATTGTTGGTGATATGAGGGGCGCCTATTTGGTTTGGCCTTCGAATGTGTGCATTCGCATTTAGTTCGCAACTCAGAGTTCAGAGTTCTAATGCCGGCACTTATCGGCCTTCCGCTATTACTCCAGGAGGCATTGGTTAAACGGCGTTATGATGGTTCGTCACGCTTCAGACGAGGCGGCAGGTCCTGTGGCATGTTGGGCTGAGACACCTATGCTAGCGCTGCGGGTGGGCCGCGGGGGGGGGGGACGGGGCAGGGTGCCGCTCCGGGGGGCATCGGGTCCGACGCCTCCGCAGGTCGGCCCTCTCAGGGCCGCGGCTTGGCACGGCATTGGTCCGATATGGCGCGGTGGCCCCCGATCGGCGGCGATAGGCGCGGGTCGGCGCGGCCCGCCGGCGCCGAGGCTGACAGGGGGCCCTCCGGTGCCGCGGGTGCGGCGCGCCGGCGCTTCACGCTGCCGAGGCTGGCAGGAGGCTCTCCGGTGCCGCGGGTGCGGCGCGCCGGCGCTTCACGCTGCCGGGGCTGGCTGGAGGTCTTCGGTGGTGCCGTGGGTGCCGCCCGCCGGTGCCCCACGCCGCCGCCGAGGCTGGCAGGGGGCCCTCTGGTGCCGCGGGTGCGGCGCGCCGGCGCTTTACGCTGCCGAGGCTGGCAGGAGGCCCTCCGGTGCCGCGGGTGCGGCGCGCCTGCGCTTCACGCTGCCGAGGCTGGCAGGAGGTCTTCGGTGGTGCCGCGGGTGCCGCCCGCCGGTGCCCCACGCCGCCGCCGAGGCCGGCAGGGGGCCCTCTGGTGCCGCGGGTGCGGCGCGCCGGCGCTTCACGCTGCCGAGGCTGGCAGTGGGCCCTTTGGTGCCGCGGGTGCGGCGCTCGGGCGCCCCGCGCCGCCGAGGCTGTCGAGAGGCCTTCGACGCGCCGGCGCCCGAAGGCCGCCGAGGCTAGCAGAAGACCTTCGGTGGTGCCGCGGGTGCGACGCGTCGGCGCCCCTCTCCACCGAGGCTGGCGGGAGGCCCTCGGTGGTGCCGCGGGTGCAGCCCACCGGCTCCGGCGCACCGCCCCCGGCTGGGACTCGGTGTTGGTTGTCGGGAGGCCCTCGGTGGTGCCGCGGGTGCAGCCCACCGGCTCCGGCGCACCGCCCCCGGCTGGGACTCGGTGTTGGCTGGCGGCAGACACCCACGGATGGACGCGGGCCGTTATTACTGGGGGCCGTTGGCGGCGTTCGCGAGCAACGGTCTGCTGGTCAGCCATGGACGGTCGCCGAATATGGATGGGCAAGGATTAGGCAGGATGTAAAACATGGGGACGATGTCGTTGTTGTGGAAAACTTCGTCGTTTTACTGTCTACTCATTAAAATGTGTTACTTCCTCCCATGTCACGCGACACTTTTGTTACCTGAACAGTTTTCTCGGTTTTACACGCCAAAAAAACTGGTTTCCCTAACACGAACACTGGTTTGAAACGTCATATAGCCAGTGTACAGATGAGAGGGACGCGTGGGCTTATCGTCACTCCTGGCGCACTGAACGAGCCGTTCAAAACAGAATGGTCTTCGGGAACGGTCGCCGTATCGGACCGACCTTTGGACAACTGAGGGGAAAGGCTTGGGCACTGATGTCCCCACAGCAGGGGGCGGACACTGGTGACGCGTCGATCGGTGACTCGTCGCCAGGCCAGCCAGCAGTAAGGCAGCAGTGCGGACGTTCCCTGTCGTCAGGCGGCTGCGCCCAAGGCTTGGGCTACGCGTTCCGTCCTGCACGCCGCGATAAGTTGGGGGATGTGAGGGGCCGGTCCCGAGAGGGCCTCCTCGATCGTTCGGGAGGAGCCTCAGAACTGGTCCGTCGCTGAGATGCATGCGGGCCGCTCGTGATGGGGTGATTCACGTGGACGCTGCCAGCCGCGCTTCCTGCAGAGTGGGACTGGCTTCCAGCCCGATGCTGCTGCAAGGTGCCGTGCACCAACACCGAGCAGCCGGGCGCTATTTGGAACAAGGCTGTCTTCTGTTCCCATCTTGTCAGGCCTTCACGGCCTGGAGAAGGCGGCAGACTCGGGTGGCAGGCTGCGTAGGGTTCTGCCACCCGTCTGGTCTCGTGTCAAATAGCGGTCCTGGCGCTTGTGGGGGTGGTGGAAGCTCGCTCCCGGTCGCAGGTCTCCTCAGCTCCGCGGGCTGTGAGGTTAGCCGCCTCGTTCGTCCGGGCTTGCGTGACCACGAGGGTGGCCTGGTGGTACTGACCCGCTCGGTCTGCGTCTTGTGCAGAAGAGACCGTCCCCTCCGAGCGAAAACCAAGCGCTGTGAGTCGAGACAGTGCGTTTGTTTGCAGCAGTGCTAGCTGGAGGAGAGATTGAGAAGCTATGAGGAGTCTCGGTGACAGTGTCACGGCTTCTCGCACGGCTGTCATTGCGACCCGCACACTGCCGCGTGCAGCTCCGGCAGGGGGCACGCGCTCTGAGCAGTGTGCCTCCTAGTGCTGCTCGTGCAGGACTCCTCTTGTTATACTGGTGTGAGCCGACCCGCCAGGCCGTACGGCGCGGTACCGGTGTGGGTCGGGAGCCAGCCAGCCGGTGTTCTGGCCTCCCCGCCACCCCTCGCCGGCCCGCTCGGCGCAGGATGCAGGCACGGTCAGTGGCAGCGGGAGCCGAGCTCCTTCCTGGAGCAGTTATCAGCGGCGGCGGACGGCGCCGGCGCCCGGCGCACCAGCACCTGGACCGATCGGACCACCATTCCCGGACCACATCCCGCCCTCGCCGCACGCTCGGCGCCTGCGCCGTCGCCGGTGCTCGCGCTTGCCCGGCTGGCCTGAGGCGCGGTGAGTGACCTGGCTCCCCCTCCCCCTCCTCAGGAGTACATCCACCGCGTGGGCCGGACGGCGCGCGGCATGGAGGGGCGCGGCCACGCGCTGCTGATCCTGCGGCCCGAGGAGCTCGGCTTCCTGCGCTTCCTCAAGCACGCCAAGGTGCCGCTGAACGAGTTCGAGTTCTCCTGGGCCAAGATCGCCGACATCCAGAGCCAGGTGGGTGACGCTGCGCCGGCCGGTGTCGACGCGGGTGGCGGTCGGACGCGCCAGAGGCTGGGAGGGGGGGGGGGGGCTGTCAGCTGGCCGGCTGTGCCACCGGGCTCTGTGGCTTGTTCAGCCTTCTGCCGCATGGAACCGCATGTTGTGTAACCGCGCGTTGTGTGTGCGCACGGTGATATGGAAGCCGTTTGTGGAAATCCCGGCTTCTATGTGTGACTGTTGAGACGATATGTTTGTAACCCAACCCACATTTGGACAGTGTGCTGCTAATGCCGTCCGGAACCACTGCCCAACAGTCTCGATGATGCTAGTTAAACTAATATATATTAAATATATCAGATTAATTATATCAGATAGTTCTTCAGATTGATTACACAGTTCCTCAGGTAAGTCGTAAACAAACACTGTAACGTGATCGGTATGAACTTCGTTTGTTTATGTTGGAAGGGTCAAGGGTGTGTTCGTATCCGTATTTGGATATTCATTTAACATTTGAATTCGAGTTCCTTCAGTCCGACTGTTTGAAGCATGTGGGCGTAATCTCTGCCTTATAATTGCCATTGTTACTTGTTGACGCATCGCCGCAAGTAGTTGTAGACTCCAGCTTAAAACTAGTGTCGGCCTCAGTGCCGGACAGCACGGAACTCGGTCACGAGTCGCTTGACGTCGGCTGGTCGTGTCGGAGGACTGCAGTGTACTTCAAAATCCTCATAGCCTGTCACTGGGCTGCCAGACCGAGGCGCAGTCATCTCACTGTTCAGATTACTGGGAGATGGCGGGACCATTGTTCACGCGACAAGCTGTGTTAGTTGTCTTAACCGTCTTAACGAGGGCTCTCGCTCCAGCGTTTTTCGAGCAAACAGCTCAGGCGGAAAACTGGTTTATGTTTAGAAAGGTACGGTTTGCTAGTCTTTTCTTGTGGGGTGTGTGAAAAGCCACCTCATGTCTTTTGGCCTTTTCCCTAAACCAAAGAAAATTAGGAGAATTTCCGCAGTGTATTATTAGATTTCTCAGTGAATGTCTTTTTTTTAATTCACAAAATGCTCGAGATTCCAGAGTGTAAATTTTCACACTTCTCGAATGTTGAATGAAACTTTCTTACCTTTGAATATTGAAATGGAGACATTTGTGTTAAACGATGTCAGATAACGCGTGCGATTCTCCATGTCTTTTGCTAAAATCAGAAGATTTGTTTGAAATTAAAATCTTCAGATTTCTCATCGATAATTTTGTACCAAAACCTTTAACACCGTCACCAATCGTACCATGTTCACCCAACTCTCCGCAGCATTCCATTTGTGATTGTACATTCATGTCGGTAGGTGTTGATTTTGGTAGTTGTTCATCATAACAGTCGACTGTAAATCGAAGGAAAGAATACGGTCGGTGACGGCAGTCTGATTCAGGAATGTCCCCTTCGTAGTAGTTTTGACCGAGTCATTGTGAAAATATTTGTCTTGTGAGGGAGGTTGCACTACAATAATGCATTGGAGGCACTAACTAATCGATCCGCCCAATAGGTTCTGAGGTCTCAATGTGGCAGAAGAAGCTCCCGCATATATCCAGGCCCCCAGTAAACGCTCAGGAATAGGGTCAAATGGACTGCATTTAGTCCAAGCATGAATTTAAACTCTTGGTGGGAGGAGCCTGCAGGCGAACAACGCCTGTTACACCGGGTGTGGATTTGTTTCAATCTTTCATCCTAACGAATTATGGCTCGTAAAAATGATGTATTCATAGAAGGCCGCGTACTGTACAAACTAATGGGGTTGATCTTTCGTGATCAATCGCACATTTCTGGTAGTTGACAGCCCAGCTTTGGCGTGAATAAGCATGGCTTAATGCACAGCAATTTGACTATGACGCACAGCTTGGGCTGGCTTGGGCGTGAATAAGCAAGACTTAATGTACAGCAATACGGCGACGAGACCGGGCTCGACTAACGTCGTAAATCCCGAGCCACATAAACACGCAGGTATTAATGGGCTCATGAGATACGTGTGGCACGGAGAGGTCTTTTGGACCGGTTTCAAGTCGTTATCAAATCGTAGAATGTCGGAGGCACGCACCAAATGGCGGAGGTCCGTCGGCTTCCGACCGGTCGGGAGCGACCTCCTGTCTCGTGTTACGGTGCACCCGTGAGCAGTGGCGGAGGAGGTCTGGAGGTCAGCTGTGTCGATTTGAGCGGTGAAACTGATGAAACATGTGATGAATCTACGAGTGCCCCCATCTTCTCCCATCGTTGCAACCAATTTGGAGAAGGTGTCCGTAGGTGGTTGGGGCTCACGAACGCCGCCCGCTCTTGTCACGTGGCGGGATAGAAAATGTCACGGTATGACATGCGATTAGCGACTGGCTGTTGAGCACGTGGCCAGTCTCATCCGGTCCCGCCACTATGGCGAACGTCTGGTTCACGTCAGCTCCTTCTTCTCGGCCAGTCTCATCTGGTTTTGACGCTGGACTCGGACGTTTATTTCACCTCAGCTCCTTCCTCTCGGCTAGTCTCATCTGGTTCTGACGCTGTAACACAAACGTCCGTTTCACACTAGCTCCTTCCTCTCGGCTAGTCTCATCTGGCTCTGCCGCTATAACACAAACGTCTGTTTCACATTAGCTCCTTCCTCTCAGCTAGTGTCATCTGGCTCTGACTCTGCAACGCGGACGTTTGCTTCACATCAGCTCATCTGACTCTGCCGCTGTAATACGGATGTCTGTTTCACAGCAGCACCGCGCCGTGCCGGAACGTGCAGCCCATCAGCGGCGCCGGGCTGGGCACGCTGTTTTGATATGGCGCCGGCATGCACGTCCGTAGTCGATGCGATTTGCATTGTGGGCCTATTATTCAGATTTAGCGGCCGATCCGCGGTTCGGCGGCGCCCGGCCGCCGGGCTCCGCGTGCAGGCGGGCTGCGGCCGGTCGCTGGCACAGCGGCGAGGTGTGTGGCGGCCCGTGGCGGCAGGCGGCCGCGCTGCTGTCCAACTATTGGCGCGTGCTGCGCTGTGATGACGATGTTGCGGGGAGCCGTGTTTTCCCGGTGCTCGCTGGAGCGCGGCTCTTGTTGGCTTCGCTCATCGGTGCTAGTTTGTGGCGTTTGGGAAGAGAGCGGTTGGATGTTTTTAGGATGCGTGGTCATAGGTCAGGTTGTTGGGGGCGAGTGACTGTCTGCGCGTGGTTTTGAGCGAGCATGGGAACCAGCTGATTTGCAAGGTGCTAGCTGAAAACGGTCAGCCGCACCACCAGATCGCCGGAAAGGGTTCCAAGCTCCGCAGAGGAATGTTTTGTAACATGGACTGCAGTGATAGTTTGCTTTGACTGGTACAGTTCGGTGTTAGTGTCAGTCCACGACTTGTCCTGCCTTGAGCCGCTTCAGAAAGGTTATGTCTCAGTTGTGATGTCACATCCCCATGACATGATCGTCAGGCGCCAGGCCCTCGGGCGGTCGGGCGCGTCGCTGCGGTCTCAGTGGTGACGTCACATCGTCATGACGTGATCCTCAGGCGGCAGGCCCTCGGGCGGTCGGGCGCGTCGCTGCGGTCTCAGTGGTGACGTCGCATCGTCATGACGCGATCCTCAGGCACCAGCCCCTCGGGCGGTCGGGCGTGTCGCTGCGGTCTCAGTTGTGACGTCACATCGCCATGACGCCGCTCTCGGCGAGCCATGATGACCAATCACGGCCGCGGGCCCAAACAGCCGTCATCAGTCGACGTCCAGGCGGCCGCCCTTTGTTGTCGGCGGCGCGCGCGAGGTGGTGGGGGCGGCGGATCCACGGCGGACTGGAGGCGGAGGGCCGGGCTCGCCGCCGCACGGCCGCGGTCAGCGACGCGCCGTTCGAGCCCCGCACCGCGCCCGACGACCGGCGCTGGCCGCACTGGCACCCGACCGCGCGGCGCGATACCCAAAATAAATGGATGAGCGAGTCTGGTCATTCGCTGCTGTCCGGGTAAATATACGAAAGGCGGCCGGGGCGCAGCAAATAGCCGGGTGTTGGCGTTGGCCGGGCGCGCCGGCGGCTGCGGTAGTCGAACCATAACTCGCGCGGCAGGTTCTGAATCACGGCTCGCCTCGATACGCCAGCTGGGGAGGGCCGGACCGCCGACCGCCGGTCGGCCGCTGGCCGCCGCCCACTCAGCGGCGCGTGCCGGAGCGGTGCCCTGTCGCCGGTCCGGGCGAGCGCTGCTCACGGGCCAGCGGCCGGGCTCCTAGACCGGAGCGCGACCATCTGCATTTATTTCGTTCCACTATCTTGGGCGGGTTGTCGCCACTTTGCGATTCATTCATACGGACTTGCAGGCGCTCACTCGCACAGTCAGTATTATCAGCAAGGTGGTCGCTTGTCGCAGCTCGTTTGTGGAGCGGGCGTCAGTCGCGGGGGGGGGGGCCGACCAGTGCCCCGCCTTGAACCGGAGGTCATCAGTCGCCAAGCGGGGCCGCCGGGCAGCTGCAAATAAACACCGCGCATTATCCCACGGTCAAGTCCGTAGTTAGTCGTCGGTCACGTCTGGGGACTCTCAGCCCGTCATCATGTGGCTTCTTAATGACCGCGATCTGCCCTGATGACCGACTCACGCTTAACATGTGTGGTCTTGTATTTTGATTCCACACGCCCACTGGGGTTTTGAAACTGGATGTAACGGCCGCCGGCAGCAAATTCATTCATGCACCTGTGTGGCAATCGCGTCTCAAAAACCTGCAGAGCGGTTAGCTGTGGTCAAATTTTACGGCGCTTGCGTTGGAACAGGGTAAAATCTGCTCTGCCATGGAAAGCTGAATTGTGTGTCACGCTCTGTGCAGGCGCTTAAACAAAACTGGCGATAAAACAAAACTGCGTTGTGGGATGTGCGGCAGATGGTTATTGGCGGGTGGGCCGCGCGCCAGGCAGGACATCCCTGGCCGCGCGGGCCGGAGGCGGACGGCGCACACGCTCGCCGCATCCCGCGCTGCTCCCCCTCAACTTGAACGTAGTTCCCCGCGTTGTGTGGTCGGACGCCATCGGCGCATGGGCGTAGGAACGGTGACGAAGTCAACTTCGAAGTCCGCTAGCCCCACCAGTCCGCCGTAAGGTGCACTGGTCATTAGTGAGCTGATCAGTGATTTGCAACGATTCAGGAATGGTTCATTACCCGAGCGTTACGGCATACCTTTCGTCGGAATGTTTGCCGCCGCCAGTATCAGGTCCGCTCCGGTGGCGCCGCTGGTCGGAGCATTTGGCGCCAGGCGCGGTCCTCTGGACAAATTGTGGGCGCTCCCTGACCTTGAAGTCGTTCGATGTGCCTACCACCTGTGAAAGTGATAGCATTTCAGCGTGTTTGCAAAAGAGCAGTAGATCAGCGAACGTCATTTGACCTCACTTGAAAGGCTTTGCGATCAGGGACGCTGGTCGTAAATCGCAATCGTGGACTGGAAAACCGTTGACGGTCTCGACCGATCGGTATGACCCCCCGTCGCCATCTTTTTCTCGTGGACAAAGAGCCGGAACATGCCACGAGCATCCAGCCCGCACACAATCACGTGACGCCCAGACTTCGGGTGGTGGGGCGGATTTTTCAGGCTCGACCGGGGAGCGACGCCAGAAATTGGGTGGATCCAGAACAATTTCCTCCAGCTCCGGCAAATGCCGTGCCGACTGCAGCAGACGGTCACGTGGCTCGTGCAGCCCCATTCAAGCCAATTTTTCGGCGCGGAGAATAAAACCGCTCTTTTCCGGTCCGCGCATACGTCGAAAACCCGTTTCGCTGCGCACGCCACCACGCCGCTGCTGTTAATTATGGAACTGTGGCTCACAGCGACGCGGCGGCGACGGGCGATTGCACACGGAAGCTGCTCCTAAATTTGATAGCGCCGCGTCGGCATTACTTCAAGTGACAGCTGAGCAACGGCGCTCATTTTTCCGTCCACCGGTGTACGTGTCAGCGGGCTTGCACGTGCAAAACGTCGAGACGTCAAAACACGGCTGATCCTATATCACATTGGTTTGCAAGGTTATGGCGTGCATTCTGTTGCGCCGATCCGCTGGGGCAGGTCCAGCCAGTGGGGCAGGGACGTCGAGAAGCAGGATACGGTGGCTGCAGCCCCGCGAAGCGCCGGCCCGACGAGACGCGCTCCTTATACGGGCCGCTGACGTATTCCTCGACGCCTCCTGTAAACATGCTCCGGCTTATCTGCATATTCTTCGAACGGGTGTTAAAGTGGAGGCCTCACCACTATTCGCGGAAAGATTAAAGGATGACCTCACTGGAGAAGTGCGTATGCATGTCCGGATGGTGAGCAAGGGATGGACTGGATAGTGGCCGGCGGGCGCTGGAGCGGCGTCTGCGCGAGAGCCGCCGGGCGTCAGAGGCGAGCAGGCCACCAGCGGGGTGCCGGGGCCGCCCCGCCCCGCCCTTGAAGCGCGCTCGTCGTGTGGCGGGCGCGTTGCCCCCATACTGTCAGAGATGGCGCGTTGGCCGCACACTGTCAGAGATGGCGCGACGGCATTAGTCTCTGAGCGTCACTGAGTGAGTCTTCCTGAGCCGCCAGCCATTGGCTGGCAGCTCAGGGAGACTCAGTGACACCTGACTGATGTGGGGGGCACGTGGCCTGGGTCTGGTCACGCTCGTGGAGTGCATGCGTGTGTTTTCCGGCCGTTGCGCTCAATATATACCGCGGGGAGCGTGTTTCGTGCCAATCGTGGCGATCGAGTTTCCTGGTGTGGACGGTGGTAAAGTTGCAGCGGTGGGCACTGGAAGATCGCGAACAGATCGCCACTGAACGAGGGATTGTAGTTAAACGCAAAGAGCTGACTGATAAATTGGTCAGATCACGATAAAGTGGGGAAAACTTGTTTCCAAAAAACTTTGGGCGAGAGCGTTTGGAACGTCTTGTGTTCTTGTGTCACTCAGATATCAGAATAACAACGATTATTTTGCCACCAATGGGGCGAACGGTCGCTCGTGAGCTTATCACTAATATCGACAGCCCATAACTAAAATTTACTTTAGAAAGGCGTTCGTCATGAGAGGTCGGTCAATTATAAGTCGGAATTCCCCCTTGCTGGCTACGCTCCCATGTGTAGCCTCGACGGCTTGTCCTCCGCCTAAACGGTGCGGTCGTTTCCCTCGACTAACCCCCCCCCCCCCCCCCCTCCTCCCCCGTTTCAGCTGGAGCGGCTCATCACCAAGAACTACTTTCTGAACCAGTCGGCAAAGGAGGCATTCCGCGCCTACGTGCACGCGTACAACTCGCACAGCCTCAAGACCATCTTCGACATCGAGCAGCTGGACCTGAAGGGCGTGGGTCGCTCGTTCGGCTTCACCGTGCCGCCGGCCGTCGAGCTGAAGGCGCACGCCTCCAAGGAGGGCCGCGCGCGCAAGCGCGGCGGCGGCGGCGGCGCCGCCTTCATGCACGACGAGCAGCAGCGCGCCAAGAAGGCCAAGATGTACTCGCGGCCGAAGCCGGGCAAGGGGTTCGTCAGATGAGGCGGTGGCGGCGTTGACGGCGGGAGGTGGAGGCCGAGGCGCGACATGGCCGGGCCGGCCTGGGCTGCCTCGGCTGGCTGGGGGACCAGCGGCGGCCGCCGGAGCTGGGCGGAGGGAGGGCGTGGGGCGCCGACCGGCGGCCGGCCCGCCCGCCGTATATGGGGTCCGGGGGCGAGCCGGCCCCATAACCAGCGGACCGACCGGGCGGCACCGGTCGGCCGGCCCACGCGCCGCTGGCTGCGACGCCCGGCGCGGCACGGCGTCGGCGGAGCTGGCCCCACCAGGCCCCGCCCTCCCTTGCTCCGGTCCCATGTTGGCGGCGGCCGGCGCCTGCTGCGCTTTTGATTGTTGTTGTGGAATACGCATCTCGGATTGAGCGGTGGCCGGGCGTTCTGAGATGCGAGCAGGTGCTGCTGGGCAGCAACCAACCTCTCAGCGCGCGACAGGTTGGGTCGTGCGGTTCACCGGTCCGTGGCAGAATACACGAGAAAACGTGTCGAGTTTGACCTTGGTTTCCAACGACTGGTGCGCCTTGGATGATGAGAACAGGCATGTGGTTCAACAATGAATGCTGGCGAAATGCTTATGAGTGAGCAACTTGATGTCATCAGCGTTCTCCGCGCCGACCGCGGGCAGCGCCCGCACCGTACCCTGGTTTGACAAGCGGCATGCCAAGCCCAGTTTGCATTGAGCGTGACTAGCATGCTTGCTCGGCCGCTTACTTCTTTTCGATGGAATGATACAATAGATTGCTTTAAATCGCGATTACCTGACGAAAAAACGGAAAGGTCACAGAGTAGAGGCGGCTGGAATAAACAAATACAGCCTTGAAGACTACTGTAGAGGTCCCCGCGTCGGGCCGCGCTGCCAGGGAAGGCGGCTGCATCGCAGCAATATGACCCAATCCTGACGAATGATTCCACCTGTTAACTCCCACTGGCTTCGGCAGGCATCCGCAGTCGGCTGTTTCTAACGCGTGACTGTCACTAGAGCTGTCACGGAGGCCCGCCGTAGGGGTATCTGTAGCGTCTCCGTTAACCACTGCGCGTCTGGGAAACCAGAGGTATGGGGTTCGATTCCCCGTGGTGCCCGCCCTTCCTACCAGGGTGAGAGGTAGGCGACGCCATATAGCCTCAGCAGCTGAGTGCGTCGTAAAGCCCCAATGACACACACGCGCGCACACACACACACACACACACACACACACACACACACACACACACACACACACGCACGCACGCACGCACGCACGCACGCACGCACACACACACACACACACACACACACACACACACACACACACACACACACACACACACACACACACACACATACACACACACGGCCCGTTGTAGCGAATGTCTTGCCTTCGATGGGCTTTGGAATGAGACGGTCAGACCGCACCAGTCTCTCATGAGGGATCTTTCTTCGCTGTCGGCCCGGTGTTCGCCTCCCTGGCAGCGGGTTTTGGCGCGCCCGCTCAGGCAGTTGAGGGCATTAGCCCAGCTGTAACTTTCTGCAGGCCTAACCGGTGGCTGGGGTGGACCCGGTGCCGTCGTTATCCCGTCATGCCCGGCTGGCCGGCTGGCCGGGCTCCCTGGTGCGGCCGGTGACATCAGGCAGAGTCGCTGCCGCCGCCGGCCGCCCACGTCTGGCCGGCGCCGAGTGTGTTCCTCCCAGGCGCCGCCCGCACGGCGCTGCCGAGGGTTCACACGGCCAACAGGGTGGCAGCCGGGGTGTGAGGCTCCCTCTCCTTACCCCAGCTCAACCGCCACAGGCAGGAACGGGTGGGCCACCACAATAGCCTCCCGCACGTTCGGGATGGGGCTCATGATAAGCCATGTGGGGAAACATGTGAACTGAGTCGGTTGTGCTCGGTTGACTGCGCTCGACAGCGTCGACCTATGTATTTTTGGCCTACTCGGAAATTTGACGTCACCTCCGAAAGCTATAGCAGGTGTAGTGGGCATGGGCAGAAGCATAAATGCTGCCAGAATGCCAGGCATGGCCAGCAACGTAATGTAATGATCAAGAGGCCACGCTTATGAAAGGATCGGGTACGGTC
>NW_023596576.1:45558228-45581050 GCF_011947565.3 Pollicipes pollicipes | reverse complement strand
TCGCGTGTTTGCTCCGGTGAGAAAGTGCGTCATCAGGGTCCTCAAATTGTTGTGTGCGGAGAGTCATTACTATGAGGTTTGACAGGAGTTGCTGCAGCTGCTGCAGCGTGCAGTTCGTACACGGCAACCACCTCCTTTTAAAACGCTGCCACTTTTAATGCACTTCCTGAGACTTAATGTCATGTAAAGGCCAATTAGGAGCGATTGTGTGAAGATAAATTGAGTAATTAATACGCTGCAGATATGACGGTCATCTGCAGCTCCTTTGAGTCGGTCCACTAAAGCATGCCTCGGGCCTAGCACGCACCAGTCATGTGCTGGCAATGGAAACAAACGTCCCTGCATACCAGGCAGTCGGCGCACCATTCTAGTGTGTCAAAACAAGCGGCAAATAAACGGGCTGCAATCAATCGTGCATTCCAGCCTAATGCGCCGGCGTCAATGTTTGTTGAAGTCCGACGGTATTCACCGAAACAGTCGGCCTAAACCATTTTGCTTTCAATAAATTCAAACCGTTCCGGTGTAATGTCACGTCGCCCAACGGATCTCACTCACGTTACGCTGTAAGCCCTGCACGGCGGCCTCATCAAAGCGAAGAGGCCGACCTCACAGCAAGCCACGTCGGCTGGGGAAAGGGCAGCCCAGCACCGCAAGCGTGTCGCTGACGGGGGGCAACGAAAGCAGCCCAACGCTACCACCTCGCGGTTGCCTCCAGCGTCACATCCTGTCACGTGCCGTCGTCAGGCGTCGTGCTCCGGCGCGTGACTACCGACCGCGCCCGGCATCTGGCCGCCCCGCTGGCCGGGAGCTGCGGCTTGGCTCGCAGCTGACTGGGCCGGGAGCCGCGGCTTGGTTCGCGGCTGACTGGGCCGGGGGTCGCGGCCTGGTTCGCGGCTGACTGGGCCGGGAGCTGCGGCTCGGTTCGCGGCTGACCGGGCCGGGAGCCGCGGCTCGGTTCTCGGCTGACTGGGCCGGGAGCTGCGGCTCGGTTCGCGGCTGACTGGGCCGGGAGCTGCGGCTCGGTTCGCGGCTGACTGGGCCGGGAGCTGCGGCTCGGTTCGCGGCTGACTGGGCCGGGAGCTGCGGCTTGGTTCGCGGCTGACTCCCCGCCGCGGCTTGGTTCGCGGCTGACCGGGCCGGGAGCTGCGGCTTGGTTCGCGGCTGACCGGGCCGGGAGACGCGGCTCGGTTCGCGGCTGATTGGGCCGGGAGTCGCGGCTGGGTTCGCTGCTAACTGGGCCGGGAGCCGCGGCTTGGTTTGCGGCTGATTGGGCCGGGAGCCGCGGCTCGGTTCGCGGCTGACTGGGCCGGGAGCCGCGGCTCGGTTCGCGGCTGACTGGGCCGGGAGCCGCGGCTCGGTTCGCGGCTGACTGGGCCGGGAGCCGCGGCTCGGTTCGCGGCTGACTGGGCCGGGAGCCGCGGCTCGGTTCGCGGCTGACTGGGCCGGGAGTCGCAGCTTGGTTCGCGGCTGACTGGGCCGGGAGCCGCGGCTTGGTTCGCGGCTGACTGGGCCGGGCGCCGCGTGCAGAGACGAGGTGACAAGAACGGCGATGCGTAACGGTGCCGGCTCGCAGCCGAGCGCATCGGTGGCATCGCAGGGCAGCTCTCGGAGGACGCTGGGACGCGCGGCGGACGCGGTGGTGACGGCTGGCCGCCTCCAGCGCGTGACCGGCGCCAGCGCACCGCGGCCTGTTGTGGTGCCAGGGGTGTTGGTGCCGGTCAGGTCAACAGCTGACGTTTTGCGATACGGAGATAAAGGCAGGGACACTTTGGTAGTGTCACGCTTGGTATTTTCAGTTTCCGATAGGCATTTGGGGGTCAGCGTGATTAGCCATCATATATTGGGTGTGCACACAAACATACGCACATAAAAAACATATTCATACCTTCTAGACCAAATCTTTCACTACAAATGATGTGACAGTTTGCTTAATGGTGTTTGTTTTTTAGAGACGTAAGTAATCAAACGGGAGGGGGGGGGGCAATGTTACCTGTTTGCCATTTGCGCTCCGAGGAAAAGGCGCTGCCCCGAGCAAGGCAAATGAGGATTATCAAAATTTACAAGACGCTGTTATTTTTCCCATTAGAATGTTTTACCCCTTAGACGGTTACATTTGGTACAAGTGAGTAGCTCTGTAGGACCATTTCGGCTGCCACAAAACGAGTGTCCTGTCACTGCAGCTTTTTGCCATGGTGGTGTGCACGTGCAGAAGCTAGATCATATAAGGCCGGTGCATTTGCAGTCATGAACTGAACCCAACTGAAGGGAGCTATGTGTCTGCAATGCACGGACTCGGACAAAGTTCGGACGACATGCTCGGACAAAGTCCGGAACTTCCTCGGAGCGCAAGCCAGACGGTGGTTCCTCGGTTCAATCGAGTTTTTAGTCAGCTGTCGGAGTTGATGAGGCGTGCTGCCCCCCGCCGTGGGTGTGCTGTCCGCACCGCTGAGGCTCACACGATCGGCGAAGAAGCGCACGGAGCGACGAAAAGAAAGGTGCGGACCGGAGAGGGAGGGTACGGAGCGGCGAAAGGAAGGGCACGGGCCGGCAAGGAAGGTTACGAAGTACGGGTATGGAGAACGGGTATGGAGTACGGGTACGGGGCACGGGTACTCCGTAGGACAATTTACGTAGAGTGCGGGTATGGGGCGGCGAGAGGAAGGGTGCGGACCGGCGAAGAAGGGTATGAAGTACGGGTACGGAGTGCGGGTACGGAACGGCCAAAGGAGGGGTACGGACTGTCGAGGAAGCGTGCGGGGCACTAGCTGTTTAATTCAGGTGGCGAGAATACACTTCAGTCGGTGCACGGGCCTCGTTCAGCGATTCGTGTTGCAGGGTCTTCAGGAAGAGCTTCGGTCGGCAGTTATTCCACCAACCCATCTCACTAGCGGTATCTTCCCGCCACGAATGGCTGCTGTCGAGAGACGCTTGTACCCGAGCGAAATGGCTGCGCTGGACACAAGCCTGGACGGCGAGTGGAGATTACACGTACAGCCCGAAACCGATTTTGAGAGTCATTCAAGGCGTGCAGCCCTAAGTCCAGCCCGCACGGTAAAGCGAGCACTGAGATATTTTGATCGAACGGTTCGTGCTCTCGCCCGTCGCTGGGGTCCGGTAACCCAGGTGCCAGGGCGGTTGCTTACAGTCAGTTACACACGACTGGTCGGTTCTTAAGCTGCGGCTTCGCATGTAATGCTTAGAATGCTTTGTAACGCCCATCAAACAACTCATCAACATCGAGCCTGCTTAGGTCCTTGGCGGCGGCTTGCATGCAGTAATCGCCACGCACGATTGCTTTGCAGTGAACGACCTCGTTGAAAGTTGCCTCTCTCACAAGCAAGCGCCGGGCTGCTGCACTGTATCACCTTCGTATATACTATACAACCCATGCATGCGCGCCACAGGGGAGGAGGCCCATTCGCTTAGAAAGACGGCCATTTCGTAACGGCCATGCCTTTATACGGGCTCGGCGCCTGCGGCCGTGACGTCACGGCGTCGTCTGCAGCCCAACGGCGGCGTGCCGTGCACGGCCGCCGGTCGGCCGCGGCGGCGAACTGACACCCCAGGCGACGGCCGCACAGCCCAGATAGGCATGCGAGGCGCACCTCATTGCCCATTCCAGCTGAGCGGCCATTTTATTCAATTCCAGTGCAGGCGTTGGATTGTTGCAGCGGGGCATCGCTCTGAATACTCGCGCGCCCGTTACGAAAGGCCCGCTAGATGAGCGCGGTGTCCGCGGCGCGGTGCGTGTCGTTATCTGGGCCATCGGTCCCCGGCTGCGT
The DNA here is from genome assembly GCF_011947565.3 of Pollicipes pollicipes. Classification (NCBI taxonomy): domain Eukaryota; kingdom Metazoa; phylum Arthropoda; class Thecostraca; order Pollicipedomorpha; family Pollicipedidae; genus Pollicipes; species Pollicipes pollicipes. The sequence goes on along the minus strand of NW_023596576.1, from coordinate 45,577,268 downwards.
GCGAGAGGGAGCGCGTGAGGGAGCGCGTGACGCGTGACCCCAAGCGGGCGGCGGCCGGCGCTGCGTGCGCCGCGTCAGCCGCCGCGCCGCGCGGCCCGTAATAAGACAACACCCACACGACGGCGCGGCGGTGGCGGCAGCTGGTCGTCGCAACTGTGCGGTCGCAGCGACCTGGGCGGCGCGCCGAGCCGGGGTCGGCGCCGCCGCGCCCCCGCCGGTCGGGCCCCGCCGCAAGCGGCCGGCCGGCTGCGGCGGGCCCCGCGGTCCCGGCGCCCGCTGGCGCCGCGGGCCCCGGCCCGCACAGCTGGGACCGGCCGCCCCCTCCCGGCGGCCGGGCGGCGGCCGCTCGGGGCCGTTTTTATCGCGGCGCGGCGGCTGGAGCTGACCCGGGCTGGGCGGCGGCGCGGCCAGCGCGTGGGCGTCGGCCGGCGCGCCCCCTGGCGGTCGGCCGCCACAGCTGGCTGACCAGCCGCGACTCGCGGTCGGACCGCGACCTTCCGCGCGGTCTGGGGCGGGCTCCAATCAGCGGCCGACGACGGCGGGGCTGCTCACACGATGCGTGATGACGTCGCCCGCTTCGTCACCGGCGCCGCCGAGGGGAACGTGGCGGAAGGACATGACGCGTCACGACGAGCCTCGACAGAGCACGCTGGCGAGTTATGGGGGAGCGTCAGGAATGGGACCTCGTGTCAGGTGCTTCGCGATGCATTACGGACAACGCTCTGACAGGTGCATGGCGGGATGAGGGGCAGGTCTTGCTGACAGGGGATCACGTTGGTGGGCAAGGGCTGTAGTTTCCTATCCAGTTGGGGCCTTTAGTGTTCTAACTTGGGTTCCAGCCCCAGCTTTGACAAGAAAGTGCGCCGAATCCGGGAAAACCTGTTTTTTGGCGATGTTGGTGACATGATGTGTTTGTTCACTGCTCAGTTCCCCCGTAACCCATTTTCCGAAACTGCGTCCGTGCGAAGGGCGCGATCTACGGGGTAGCACTGCCATCGGGGTCATACCGCACTGCGGCGACGCATGGTCCTACCTACGGTAATATCGGGGTCGTGCCCACTCCTCCCGACCCCCGCCGCTCATTCAGCTTGCTATGCATGGTCCGTACATGAAAAAGCGATTATTTCACACGTTGGAACGCATCAGATGTGTTGCAAGAATCTAGTGGGATAAGAAACATAGCGATGTTTGGCAGAAACTCCATATTTCGCTCTTACTTGAGCCTGGTTTCCGCGTTGTCTAGGTGCCCTCGGCCGATACTTTCTCTGATGCGATCGAGAGCGCGACGGGAGCGCTACGTTGATGCAAGCTCCAGAAAAACTTACTCACCTTTTGACCTCAGCCGCAACAACTCTCACATGGGTGAAACATGAATTTTAATGGTTGTACATGACCATTAACAACTGTTACATTGACGAAACCAGTGAGACGTCTTACACGGCTTGTTAGGAGCGTAATGTATGCATACACGACTTCTGTCTTCATTGGGATGAGAACAAAATTTCAGCAAATGAAGCAGTTGGTTTTTGGCAGACCTAAGCAGTCGGATTTTGACACTACATTGAAATACAGTTGGACATTCTTTCTTCACACGTCTGGCGAACAGAGGTATGCTGAGGATTAATGTTCAGGCGAAGTTTAAACATAACATGGTTTGAAAAGGGCAGGTTTTGGGTCACAGTTTCTTAATCTGCAAGCTTAGCTAAGGCCTGACTTGGGACTTAGCTAACCTGGCTGGGCGTGACAGGGCGTATCGACGGCATAGGGGGATTTCGAATGGTTCACGCAGTCAGTGACTGACCAAAGCCCATTTTTAATTCGTTTTGCCAAAATACGCGCAATATTGTTCACAACATACTGCGTAGAAGCGGACTCTTAGGGTGGATATTGGGTGTAATACGCTGGGCTACTTGCCTACTCATTAGCATGCTCCGATCTTTCTGGGTTCTGGCAACAATGTATCGCATTTGAGGTTGATTTCGAAAAGAGTTATTTCTGGCTGTCTCCGGCTGAGCACTAGCGTACGGAAGGCATGGAGATCTCTTGGCGATTTATGCACGGTCCATTCGCCTGCATCTCGCAGCTGTCGTGTCTTTATCTGTTCTGGTTGCTAAGATCTGATACTAATCATTAAAAACGTCCCCCCCCCCCTTCCTCCCCGAACGGGCGCCCCAGGTGTGCACACGAGAGCTCGCGCCATCTACATCATTGCTCCAAATGTTTGTCAACACGATCGTCTGTTCCTCTGTATGAATCAGTTGACCTCCTGCCGCTGCGAGGTCAGGTCGTCATGATCCGGATCCTGTGTTATCCGTGCTCTTCAGCTCTTTTTGCCATTGGAGAAGTGTCTGCTCCCACTTGAATCGAATGCCGATGGCAATGTTTGGCACCATCGCAACGTCACAGGAAAATCCCGACTGGTTGGAAAGAGTAGGAGCAAAAGTCCACAAATTTGGACATCACAACGTCTTAGAAATCGCGCTTTTTTGCCTGGAGCAGCACTGGGCTACGATGAGTGGTTACAGATATATTCGCTTCTGCTCCGACTTTGTTCGTAAGGTGATGAATGAGCGGACAGTTGCACTGTTAAACATCAGGGTTGTTGTGTGTAAGTCGCCACGGGGTATCCTGTGCGTAGCATGGATCCACCTGACTGTTTAGTAGCTGCGGATCTCATGGGGCTTTTACATACCCATGAGCACCTATTCTTACATGTCGGACAGTGATGGCATTGCCGTTCCACGCGGGTGCGCCAGTAATCGGCGCACGTGTGTCGGAAGCGGTACACCTAAGAAGGTGTTCATTGTCATCATTTGTGAAGTGATTCTTATATGCAACGTGCTGCAACCTACACCGAGAGCATTTGGGCATTGAAAACTGCATAAGTGGACAGCTTGGTGTATTGCAGGCCAGCATCTACAAGCATTAGCGTACTGCTGAACACACTCGCCACCGGCGCCAAAAAGCGCAACCTATTCGAAACGGTTCTACCGCCTTACTTAAACAGGCTAAGTGTTGCAGGCCAAGGCTAACAAATGTTCCAACAAGGTCAACTGCCTGCCGTGTAAATTGCGAGATAAAGACTGAACACGAGTGCTGCTCTCCCTGCTAAGCTCATCAGAGGAAAACACCCTGGCGCGTTTAAATGCCTGTTAACATTGGCTCCTAAAGGGGACGTACTCCAATCTGTTTTGTTTTGTTTATTCTGTTGTATGCGTTTTGTCTAATTTGTTACATTACCAGCTACACGTCAACGGCAATCAGGTTTGTTATCAACTAGTACGGCTTACGTGGCAAAAGGCATCTTACTCGTTTTCAGCATGCAGCGCGAGTGACTGGACATATATAGAGGCCTCCGACGTGTAAGCTGTCTTGAGCTCGTTTTTAATCAAACGCGGCCGAATTCTCCGGCAGGGATGGAGACGCTGGGACCGAGTCCCTGGCAAGCACAGCTGGTCGCGAAGACCGTGACCTAAACACTTCCGAAGATTTAGTTCAGATCAGGCCGCAATGTTGCCAGGAAATTTCATTATGCTGAGTGTAGCAGTATGACGTGTCGTGCCATGTAACGCTACCACGCAGCATCTCCTCCTAACTATGGCACGCATGACACGTTCGACTACATCTTGACAGTAACCCTGTGTCCGTATGTTGAGTGAGAGGGCCGTGTAACCTCACTAGCTGCAACTCTTATCAATATTGTGCCCAGTTTGGTCAGTTTTCAAAACGGCATGGCCCCTGCCGCATTTCACAAAAAAGATCCGCTCAAACCAAAAATGACGTCACAAACCCTTGGCTTTCCCAAATCGGGTGACGAGCCTTGGGTGGTCGGGCCTACCCTGGCTTTCCCTATTTGGTGCGGACAGAACCCGTTGATGGGTGCAAAGATGCGGTGCGGCGGCGGCGTCACCACCACAGCTGGCGCCTGTTGACTGGCCAGCTGACTGCCCGACGTGCACAGCCTCTCTTGGGCGGGACCCGGCCACGCTGCGAAGGCCATGCTTTGCTGACGGGTCTGAAGTCAAACGGGATTCAGGCCGCGGGAGAGCACCTATGGTTTCACACGTGAGGCAGTACGCTGTAAAAGTTCAGCAGTCGCTGCATGAATTATTCGTTACTTGCGAAATGTAGCGCTCCTCTCATCATTGCCCCGCGTATTTTCCTTTTGCTAGCTGAAGGCATGACGTTTCTTAGCCACTATCTCTCTCAAAATCAGTTCATTATTACGGATTACATGCTATTAAGTCATTGTTTACTCTTCGTTCAGATCCATACCACAATGCTTGGGATGGTCGAGTAAGATAACCTTACGCGACCATCCCAGTCGAAGAAAAGAAGATACTGCAATCACATTGCACATATCTTCCATGTCACTTTCACGTCTGCCAAGGCCTGACATACAAACAAGGCAAAGGTTGATTTGCACAACACGCTCCACGCATATCGATGTGTGCGAAGTATGGGGATACATGTTCCCGTGCACTCGCAAATATTCGTTTGCACATACTTTTTATGTGCGATAAAAAGCACGCACAAACATGATCAAGCATGATGCGCAAGCGCGAATGTAAAACCATAAGCATGTAAACGTTACTAACATGTTTAAAAGTGGACATCTCTGAATGAACATTAAGTGTTGACTTACATATATTTCTCTCACGCAGGCACGGCCGTGTGGATGTCAATATCCCCAACGCCGAGGTCCGCGACACTGCACCAGCACTTGATTGCATTATGGAAATCGCTCGGACAGACCATTGTCATCGTTCCAATCTTCTGCTTTGGAAGCGATGCATAAGAAACGAGCGGAGCAGTAAACCAGAGAGCACGAGGACGAATGCCGGGAAATGCTGGCACGTTCCGTTCCGATCGCAGCGCTCCTTCAAAGCTGCCATCTGTGACCCCTGGCTGCCCTTGCATCCAGGTCACGAGTTGCAGCTTGCAAGTGCCAGATGGCAACATCCATAGGAGGCGTATGGTTGCATCACTGAGGTGCTCGCACGCGTATACTTAGCATCCACGCACTTGCCGATACCGACTGGGACGTGTCATTAGACATTTGACGAGCATTTTGCAATGCCACTCTGCGGCATGGAGGGGAAAAGTCTTGCGGAAATTATTCCCCTAAAAAATTACGACAGGCCGCCTGACCGTGCTGCCGACTGCTCAAGTATTAGCTATTCGTATGTATTTCTAGCCGGTACCGACAGCGCTACCAGCACCAACCTAAATGTGGAGTGCTGAGCTGGAGCCGGCAAGGCTTGAATGGTAAGCGCCGGCACTTGACCGTCTTCGATATTTTTCCTTTGCGGATAAATATGTTCTGGTATGCACCAAGCATCGTCATATATCGTTTCCACGCACCACTTCAGCGGCACTGGTATTGGCAGAGCTGTAGTTTCCTATGATCGGGCTCCCTCTCCCCCTTCCCTCCACCCCCACACCCCCAAGTTAGGCTTGAGCTCCCTCTTCCCCTAAAAATTGGGGGAAAGTGGGCCAAAGTCGGCAAAAAGCAGTTCTTATGACGTATTTTGGGATAGTTTTCGTCATTTCTTTACTGTTACGCCCGTCCTCCCCTCTTATTTGCGGCGCAAATAATCACTGCAGCTAACCCAACCTTAAAACCCAATAACTACCCAACGGTCATTTCGCGAAACTACGCATCTTGGTACTAATTCTGCTTACCACCGGTAATGAGAGCCGAAAAATTTCAGTAGGTCTACATCAACACAGTCTCACAGGCATCGTAAGCACTCGACCGACTACAAACTTTCGCTTAGGTTTTAATGTTTTAAGAATAATGCATTGTCAGTGTTCTTACATTGGCTGTTAACCTGAACTAATAATGAAAATTGTTCAGCAGACTGCATGACCACCGTCAAAATGTTATGCGCAAGACAAAATCCGCTGTACGATATATTAACCATTTGAGGGGCATTTCATTGATATTCAGATCTTGCTGTGGTTTCGAACCGAGATGGCTAAATTGTCAAGACCGCAGCGATATCACGGATGGAGTAACTGTTCGGACTGTCGTCCTCGTCTGGTGTTAGTACGTCCAGAACGTTTCGCCCAGTTAGCGCTCCGGCCTGTATCATGCGTTTTGGAGGCCTCAGAAATACTGGATGATGTTTGGCTCTCAGCCATGTAAGCGCCACAGTCGAATTATCTCCTCAGAACTGCTGAGATTCGAGCTGGGGTTGGGGTGATTGCGAGTTCAGCACCTCACCGACTGAGCTGAACGGGAAGAGCAGAGGCTAGTACAGTTGTTCCTTCACTCTGGCTCAGTTAGTGAAGAGTTGGAACTTGCGATGGGAATACCCTAGTTCGAATTCCAACAATTCCGAGGAGAGAGCTTATGCTAACGCAAACATAGCTAAAACCAAATCATTCAGTCCTTCTCAGGATTGCACAACAAACCTGTCCGTAATGGGTGGAGAATTGTTGCGTTGGTACCAACACCAGACGAAGACAATGGTCCGAACAATTACTCCATTCGTAATACTAAACGTTCATCCACTCCCTCCGTAAAACTATTGACTTTAAAAAGCGCAACTCTACCAAGGTATAAGACGCCTCACTTGCTCAACCTGAACGTCATTTGTTTATCGATTATTCCATACCGGACAAAAGAGCGATGCCTGACTAGGGAAGACATCAGCGGCCGATGGTGCGGCTATCAACCGCCACTGCCGATCAATGATTGTAGTTTGTTGTGACGTCATGTGCAATATGACAGAACACGGCTGTTAATTTCCGTTCATAATATTATGATGCTTTCAGCTCTTTTTAACGAACTCAAATAGCATCGTCACGTCCAGCGTGCGCTATTTGATCATGCTTCGTAGACGTTAGATTTCTCTGATTTCGCGAAAGTCCCGTTTGAAGGTACGGAAGATGGCGTATGTAGGTAATGATGTATCGCTTCGTTAATAAAAATCATGCGAACATGACAGTGTGAATGACAGAAAATCATGGTCGTAGCAACGTCTGAAAGGGTTCTGGGAGAGGGTCCGTTGCGGCCAGACCAGACTTGTGGTTGATTCCACTCGTGTGGAACCCATTCCCGATCCAAGTTAACGCGGATTGAGCCGTATGCAAATCTGATTGAAGGGAATTTTGAGCAATCAAACTACAGTGGAATACACCTGCAGCACAGCAGCGATGGATGAACCTGATTCCAAATCGTGTTCCGAAGCCGAGTCAAGCTTATTTTTGAAAACGGGCAATTGGTAACTAACTTTCGGCATATATGTGAATAGAATGATCAAGATACAGAACTATATGCAAGCATATGCAAATATACAAATAAATGCACGGATGTATAATGATGTGCGTTTTAGGTTATTCTAGCCTTCTGGGTGATTGTAAGTGGCTCAACACTGCAGAACAAATACCACGTAGGTACCTGAACCAAGGGAATGTAATCATAACTTTTGTGCTTGCTGATGCTTACTAAGCGGCGTGTAGCTCTATGAATTGTGATATATCCAATAAGCTATGATATATTTCAGAATTAATATCAGGTCGGTAAAAATGTATCTTTGTCGGAATAAGAACACCGAGCCTATGAAAACTTAAAGACATGGCCAAACCAAAGGTAAAAACACAAGCCAGTCTGCTATCTTACATGGGGTATTTCAGCTACAATCTCTTATCCCCCACATTTATAGCACCAAAAGCTGTATTAACACTGCACGAAAGTTCATGTAACATTGAATATCATGCATTAGCTGGGTAAGCCGCTTTGCGCAATGTGCAGTGTCAAGCTAGCCACGCGAAAAATCCACAGGATGTGGCGAAGTTATTTTCTCAATCAGTTTCCCTCGAAGTGGAATCGTGTCAAGTCTGTTTCCGTCGTAAGCCATGCGAATTGTCTTCTAATCCGATTCGGTTAAGTAAAAAATAAGCCGACTCCGACTCTGATTACGGCCAAAACGAAATATATTTTGCAATCGGCTGAGTTTCAGCTCCTGGTCTTTGACATCATGGGTCCAGTCTTCTTGTGTTAAGCTATCGATCGTCAGTATAACGGGAGGTGCAGGTTGGACGATGTTATAAAGCGAATATTTGTTATATGGCGAATGCTCCTGACCCTCCTTGCCGAGGAAATAACATTGCAAAGCTTATCAATGTTTGTTCTATAACGTTGTTTTACTAGTACCTCCTGGTCACGGGTGTTGATTTGTATTATTTTGTGAGGGCCCTCCCCCCCCCCCCCCCCCATGTTAAGTTGGGCTACCAATGTTGGCTTGGCCCTCCAATGTTTTTTGGCTGGAACACTACAAATACATGGGTAAAAGATGATCATAACGCAAAGACTATCTTCTTTGACGGCAGTGGCGTCTCCTACCACTCTCCTAACAAAGCGTCATGGTTGCTCTCACCACAAGATAAAAATCGTAACAGCTGAGCGGATAAACGATGCAATAAACTTTACATACCTAGCGCCATAACGCACGCAGTGCTATGTGAGGTTAAAGTAAAAAGCTCTGGGATATGGGAATGACCCAAGTCCTTCATGGCTAACCCCCGTCCCCGTCCCTCACAACCAAAATGCGTGCCGCCTCCCATGGCCGTCATAGAGGAGCGCCATCGGTGCCCTAAAGTGGCCTCTAAATGGGCGTCTTCATTGCCGATCAAAAGAGACGCGTGCGTCCAGTGCCTGCTCCCTGGATCCAGCCCTGCATACCTTCTATGCTGCTTAAATTAAAGAATGTTGAATTACGCAAAGATTGAAGAAAAATATTGCGCTTAATCAAAATAAAATGGGCTAAGTCTGGTGAGAAAAAATGGGGGGGGGTAGGTTATCGGGCCTCCGGTTCGGCCCGCCCCCAATAATTTACAGAAATTGACATCCCTGCTCTTGGTGTATAAAAGGTCAATAGCTCAGCACAAGTGCTCTCAACTCATGTGATTTTGTTTGATTTACTTTTGACACGCAACGCCAATTGATCTCGACCGCTCCATACAAAACCGTGGCGCGGCCCCCTTACGGAGGCTTAGCTTGCGCTCGGGTGTGGGTCAGTTTGCCTCCCCGTAAGGTTCTCCCAGAATGATTTCCGCACAGCGCGACGTAACCGCGCCAAACTTCTAACTTCAATATGAACCTTTGACACAAGTGAATTCGCATTCAGGTCAACCCATCGTGTGACTCTCTTAGTTGTTGAGGTTTTAGGGGGTCAAATTGACTCCCACCCGAGCGAAGGGTGTTTAACGGGCCACTCTGGCGCGTGTTGAAGCTTTCTTGGCCATTCACCTTTATGTGTTTGGTAGTATGAATCACTTGCTCGACTGTCGTCGATATCAGAGTCCTCGCTTAGCAAAGCTTGTATGAACAACGGCCCCGTCAGTAATAATAAAGTGGTCCCACCTGCCGGCCAATTTATCTCCAGCTGGCTATGCAAAGCCACGAACTGTCAGCACACTCTCACACGACTTCCAAGTAGTATAAACTCCTTTTTTCTCTTTCAACGAAATACGAGGCTTTCGGTGAAGTGAAACCCAGGTTGAGGTGTATTTCTAAATGACTGCCTGTGCTGCTGGTCGCGGCGCCAAACTATGATATGTACCATCGCCGCCAGTAGTTCCGCTTGCTCGCTGGCCGCGTTTACTGGGCCCAGTAACCAGCTGCGGTTATCCACAGATTCATCTTCATATTCATATACTGAGATGTCAGCGCATGCTGAAGCCTGCCACCCCACTGACCAGTCGGCCACCATGCCAGTCAAGCTCCGGGGCTATGGGACTAGGGGTGCGAAAAGCCCCGCAGCCAGCCACCCTACTGACCAGTCAGCCACCACGCCAGTCAAGCTCCGGGGTTATGGAACTAGAGGCGCCAAAAGCCCCGCAGCCTGCCACCCTACTGATCAGTCAACCACCACGCCAGTCAAGCTCCGGGGCTCCTCGCAGCCTGCCACCCTACTGACCAGCCAGCCACCACGCCAGTCAAGCTCCGGGGCTATGGAGCTAGAGGTGCGAAAAGCCCCGCAGCCTGCCACGCCTCAAAGCGATTTGGCGCGCCATTTTTTTTCTTTCTATGTCCTTTATTGAATTGGCAGAGATTTTCAGATTCCAATACCTACAACTTGCAGGCACCGGGAATATTACCACCTTGCGCTTTTTCAGAAACGTTATGGGCCACAGTGCTGCCACAACAAAAGTTTGACTTTGTGGACTTGCCTTTATTGGGCCCCTGTTGAGGTCCGGACATTGTAAAATTATGGCGACGTAGAGGAAATATTCGTTGCAAGAGGAAACACGCAAAATCAATCGTACAAGCATGCCGAAGTTTTACGCACAAAGAAACATGCACTGGCAGATCCGTCCTTCCTAAATCGTCCAATGTGTCAAAATCTGACGCAGCTCATTTTCGATTCCATGACCGCGCATCCGAGCCGCCATGGCAGGCTACCAGAAGGGATCAGCGGGCATGAGTCTGTCTCAAGGTTGGTGATCACGTGTTGCGCCGCGGCCCTGAACCAGACGAACGATGGAAAGGTTTTGTTAGCGATGTGGCACAGAGGGGCGTCAATATGCCGGCGTCTGTCAGCGCCCACCGGTGGTTTACACTCGGTATGACCTTAGTCGTCCAGGCTCGCCGAAGCTGCGAAAATCAATAAATGCATCGGTGGTCATTAGTTTGAGTAGGTTTGGTGCCATGGTTAAACCTGTCATGGCTGTAGCAATTGATTATGGTACCATGTTCCATGCTGTTCCAATCCATGTTTGTCGTTCACTGTTGACAATACCGGTAATTGCCCGCACAGCTAGGTATAAGTCCTCCACGTTTTGCATTTTCCCCCGATTTAGGTTCTTCTGGGCTCTTTCTATAGTCGGTGTGTTAAATTATCCGGGGTGTTAAAATATTCTCCGGAATGGCATTCGGCACTCATCCCGCCTCATCAGCACTGAAGAAGGAGAAAACGGACAATTACGGGCAATAATGCGCACCGGCAACAGCGTGGGTCGATGCGGGTAGAGCAGCACGCACTATCGCTCGCAAACCGTGTACCCGGCGATTGTTAGGCGTCTTCAGTGGTGATGTCAGACCTCGGCAAACAGAGCAGATAAAGAAGCGAAACCAACTGTATGGTGTGGGCGAATGCACCGTCCGCCAATCACGTAGCGCTCTCAACGATGTCTTAACTATGTAAAAGTCAGCAATTGGCCTTGGGGCGGTAATGCCGCCTTTTCCGAAACCAGCCTCGCATTCTACATGTTGTGGCCTAAATGGACAAAAGTCTGGTCATTTAGCTGCTTTATCAAAAATTATGTGTACTGGGACCGAGCGCCACTTCATATTTGCACTTTTCTTAACAATTAAGTCACGGCCACCAAAAACGTAAGCCACTCCATCTTTGTAAAATGCGTCGGTTAGAATTGCCAGCCCACGTCAGACCCTTTTCAGCCGTGTCGTTCGTCGAATTATCTGCGAATGCTAAACAAAAGGCACCTGAGACCGCTATTTTGATATATATGTTGACTGACTTATACGTCCTTGTAGGTCATGAAAAAATGGTGTGGATTTATTGGCTTGTTGTTTTCATGAAATAAGTTGGATTTTCACGCGTGATTCTATCATCCCATCCATCATTTGTCAAGAGGGGGCCAATGATGACCAATGGCCCATTCACCTTTCAAAGCGGAAGATCATGCTCAACCCGCACGCTTTCCTACGCCTATGGATATGAGATTAGAACGGAGGCTCTATGTGATAAACCGCTCTCTAACGCTCAACTTCAATGAATCATGACTGATGATTGGACGTCCGTTTGGCGCAGACGGCTGCAACGGTCCATGCACACCCATTTTGTAAAAAACATATGATTTAAATGGACGCAATGAAACAGTAGTAAAAGGCACGACCTCATGCACCTGAGGCGGCTGTAGCGCTCCGAGCGGAGGAGCAAGTGACCAAAGTCAGCCAAGGAACGCGATTCATGGTGGCATAGCATGGCCGCGTTTCTGCGCCAATCGTTACTCTACCGCGCCACATGAGTCGCCTTCTCCATCACGGCGGAGTACCTGCAATTTCCCAGCGTCGTGACGCAGTCGCGGTTTGAATGCATTACATCAAAGACGACATACAACCTGGAGGTACTCACTGCGCATTTGAACATACTTGTGCATGCATCCACATTCCTGTGTGTCGCCCACTTAATGCACGTCGCCGAATTCAGCGCGAAGTGATCAGGTTGTGCTACATCATACTGGTCGAGTGTGTATATGGACATGGCCGTATACTTGAAACCGGTGAGTTCGGGAACGATGAGAACAAAGCTCTCTTTAAAGGCTCCAAATGAGTTTTAGCAGCGGCGTAGTTTCTAGAAAGTGGATGGGGGGCTGAACAGTGGAAATGATGCACCCTGTCACCAAAATACAGTAATAGACGGGTTTCTACGCGGATTGGGCCACTTCCTTCCCAACGCCGGTGGAAGGGACTGAGCCCATCACCAACTGAATAGAAAGCAACGCCCCTGAGGAAAAACTCTAAGCACAAGTCTTGGAACAGGGAGAACGCTTTTTAGTATTCTGTCTTGCAACCGCTTCAGAAGCGATGCGGCTTACGAAAAACTGCATGCGAGGTGAAAATCTTGGAAGTGCGATAGGACTGGAGAGAATAATGGACAGTTCATTTTCCGCGGGAGTTCTCTTTACGCTCTTTCCAATTCTGTTAAGTGTTGACCTTTTGCACGCTCTCAGCGTAAGGGCAGTGTTGGCGGAAAGCCACAGCGCTGCGGCCTAAGACAAAACGCAAAAGCACCGGTATTTCAGATATTCGAGGTCAAAGAGGATACACTTAAACAGGTCCTCTCATGGAATCATGAATTCCTAATTCCTTCCAGGAAAAAATACTGAAAATTGTTCTGATATCCAGACCCCTTACACAGTTGCTCCGCAAGACGTGAGAAGTAAGAGTGTACGTTTCGATATAGGTCGAAGGACGGAATTCGAAACACTTCTTCACTGCTTCGCTTTTTTATTTCCGGTGACTGCTTTGTCGCGTAGGAGGGACTCGGGTCAGGTGCACGCTTACATAATGAGCGTACGGAAAGCCGTCGAAAATGCACGTCCGAGGATCGAACTCACGCGAGGTTTGCCGTCGCTTCACAAAAAGCGACTTTTTTACCTTTACAACGAAGCCAAAGCAGTACGTGAATAATTGCAGGCATTAGGGCAGGGCTACAGTTTCGCATTCAGCCGTGGGAACCACAATCCTAGCTTTGCCATCCGCCTCCTAAGTTTAGCAGGGGAGTGGTCAAAACTATGGAAAATGTCACTTCGTCCGAAAATTGTAAGAGTTTCAGTCATTTTCACGTGGACCAGGCACCCACAACTGATTTTGATAAGCTACGCCTATGCTCTCAGATGAACTGCAGATGCCTGAACACGGATGCCCTCTCGTGACATGGAGTACGCGTGATAGGTTAGCCCGGGCGGGTGCACCTGCACTGGGGGCGGGCGCTATTCCCGACACATGGTACATCTAAATGGGGCGGGTTGCCCACCAATCAGCGGTCCGTTCCATGCTGCCCTCTAGCGACAACAATTTGTCGGCTGCGCATGCGCAGTTCCAGACATCTGGAGGAAAGCAAGAGAAGTCGCGGCGGAGGAGGCGGTGCGTCAGTCGGGTTCCGAGTCTCTTTGTCGCTTGCAGGTAGTTCTCTAGGTTAATTATGGGTGAATCTACTAACAACACACAGAGCATAGCTGACTACCTAGCACAACTACTAAAAGATCGGAAGCAGCTTGCTGCCTTTCCTAACGTTTTTCTTCACGTCGAGAGGCTGCTTGATGAAGGTAAGACATCCCTAAATTGCTAACGACCCATTCCATTGCTGCTTCCTGCGAATAATGTTATAAAGTCCTCCATGTAAAAATAACAAGTCTGCATTAACATTGTCCTGTTCTTATTGGGCCCTGTAACATGAACATGCCATCGTTGTCTGATCATTGGAAATGTGCTTGAAATCATAGGCGTCGGTACTCAAGCAGTTAGTCGTAGAGTCTCGTATCGCTTGTTCTTTTACAGTGCTTGTAGGTATCAGGTCTCATGAATGTTTGGTATGCATGTACGTCAGTAGTTGCAGTCGAAATTCGTTACATGGGCAGGTTGCGAATCACGAACTTGTGCAATTGTGTGTAATCCGGCATTGTGACATGTGCTATCGTGTTCTTGCGCATCTTGCCGTTGTGCAAATGTATTTCAAGCTATATTTTAACTGGAAGGTCTGATTCGGACATCATTTCTGGTAATAACTGCCAACCTTCCACCAAAAGGGATACGGCCAGAAAACGTTTTTTTCCGAATTTGGCCTACTTCTTAAAGTAAGTTCGGCTGAAGCCCCACGACTGAATAGGAAACCGCACCCCTGTATGCGCGGGCCATAGTGCGCACAATTTGACGGGCGATGCAGCGGTACGCTTTGGGCGATGGGGCATGTACTATTTTTCATGAGAAGATTATTCCTGGGATGGAAATCTGCCCTCCTAGCGGAGGCGTCTGGAGCTTTTTGGGAGTTTAAAATGTCCAGTGTACGTGTATGCTGAAACCCTATCGTCAAAATCGTTTATTGTACGTAGCTAAGTTGTGGTCCCGGGTGTCAGGGATTGGGTCCGGTTCGGACACGCCCCGTTATATCCTTAGTCTTGCCAATGCCAAAGAATCCGTGAATGAGATTTTCAAGCCCGATACATTTAATCAAAGCATATTTGATCGTGATGAATGGTGTAACCTGGCGGGGATGTTACGGTCCTGCCTGAAAGCGGACCGTTTTCCGTGCGTAATCCACATCCACCTGCACCGACCGGTCCACACTCAGTGTGTCGCATCTATGTAAGCGACGGCGTTGTAGCCCTCGGGGGGGGGGGGGGGAGGCGACAGTAGTAGAAATCAGTCATGCAGGTGTGACGCTTACCGTACTTTGCTAGCGATGGCGACAGACCACTTAGAGTCATGTCAGGTGGTGTGTAGGGCCGAGCCGCAGGTCACCGATAGCCGAAGCACGCTAGCCGCTCTTCCCCATTCCACTTGCGTGCCGAATTCATTCAGACCTGGTTTGAGTCGTTTTGTTGCCCACTCCGAGGCGTATTTCTCTCCTGACTGCCCGGCCCGTCTTGTCGGAAACCACTTGCGCTGTAACCGGACTTGTATGCTTTTTACCGGGACTTTCGCAGCTATGCCGGGAAGCTTATTTTTGCCAGAACACCGTCGGCTAAATGGCATAAGCTACCGACCGTGGTACCGAAACTACCTTGTTTTCGTCGGCATCGATAAAGGGGGCGTGTACATCTCCGTAACGATCATACCTCGTGCGCACATGTTTTTTGGAAGCCTTGAGTTGCTTATGTCCTCTTAGTCTCAACAGCGCTTTCTAGCCGCTTTAGTAGTTCAGCAGCTTCTTAGTCAGAGCCTTGATCCTTGCACTGACTGATGATATGAAGCTATGGTCGTTAATCCGGAGTAACCAAACGACGTTAATTAAAAGGAGAAGCGCTTGGCAGACGGTCACTACCTTTCAAGCTAAAAGGAACAGTGGATTCGGACTTACTCTAGCTCGTGATGTGCTGGCCCTTACTGAGACATTGGAGATGGCATTACCTCCATACTGGCTGCTGGATATTCAAGCCGATTTTGAAGTCGTAAATGAAACAAGTCATCCTTCCTCGGCCTGGCGCTACGTTCATTATGTAATGAATGGGTGCATGGTTAATGGTCTGTAGCGAAACGTACTGGGCAATTAGCAAGGTGCTGCTCTAACTCTGAATACGGAGCCATTTAATTGAAAGCGTAGCTAAAAGACGAATAACTTTTGTTTTCAACGAATCAGAGCCCATGGCCTTCTTCTTCCCCTTCCCCCTTCCTGGGTAGACCGTTGGACATCTCCATCCCCGCAGGTCAACGGGTGGAAAATAGCGATAGGCTGAGATAGTGATAAGACAATGTTTTGTCGAGTTTATGTAATCGATTACCGCATGGTGGAAGTGCAGCTTTTGCCCATCCCGCTGTCGCGTCGGCCGTCCGTCCGGGTATGCCACATTGGTGAGCTGCCGTATACCCGTCGGCAGGCCAGCCGATGGCCAGCCGGGCCCGACTTTGTCTCGTGCCGCCGTCTTGGGCGGGCTTTTCGGCAAGGGGGCGACTGCGGTAAAAACCGGTGCTTTGACTTCAAGCCGATTTTCGAGGCACGCGCTCACCCACTTACCCACAGTCATCCGATTGGGCGAGGATATGTTGAAGAGAGTGGCAGTCGTCATGAGAAGAGGTCATGTTGCTTAGATGGGCTTGCATGGACTGACTTGCGGCCCATCTCAGAACCTGCCGGTAATTGACGGGTGCCAAGGGTGTTTTTGAAGCATGGATATCTCAATGCAAGAACGAATCGACCCCTTCCAAAAGGCCGCTTTCGATTCTTTGCCATAGTTCATGAAGGCGAAGCCTCAGCAGTTTTCTCTGCATTATCGTTCTAGCCGGTTATCGACAGGAGCAAAGTTATCCGATATGTACGTTTGTCGATTTGAATGCATTTAACCTGTTGGCGGTCTTATCACTCACTCTCTGCAGCCGAACCTTTCTATTTGTACTTGCAACGCCTCATACACCGTTTAGATTTTGTGTGAAGGCCGTTCGGTAAATCAGTTCACATACTATGATAGGATGTCATACCCGCACATTTAGGAAATATAATTAATTGTACAAACCTCCACATTGGGGTTTCGTACCCGCACATTTAGGAAACAGAAGTCACTTTCCAACCTCCACATTGGGGACCTTATTTTCGAAATGGGGCAAAACTGGGGGTGGTGCGGGGAGGGGCGCTGTCACGTTTGTTGCGGCCCGCTTCGAGGGGGGGGGGGGGGGCGTCATGTTTGTTACGCCCGCTTGCTGGGCGGTCCGCATTCTCGGCGATCTGGATGTGTTCTGGGGCGGGACCTCAAAGGATGGAAGCGTGGGAAATATTCACAAACAGGTGAACCTTTCATCTGTGCGCACCTGTTGACGCGCGCGCACCTGACCACAGTCGGGGGTGAGGATGGGGAGAGACGGCTGCGTGCCTAGGGGAGGGGGACTGCGGGTGCGACGATGAACGTCTCTCTGGCCCCGGTGCACGCATGCTACCCCCTCCCCGTCCCCGTCCCCGCCCCTGTCCAGCTCCCGCCGACGTAGCCGGAGCGGCCGGCTCGCCGGCCGGGCAGAGCGTGTGCCGTCTGCCTTCTCGCACTGCGGCCAGCGGTCGGCCGGCGGCAGCGGCAGCGGTGCGATGACGGCCACTGGGCCACCGGCGCGCCGGCTTCACGCGCCGCCGCCGGCAGCTGACGCGCCGTAATTGAATGAGCGGCACTGCCATGACGCCGCACAGCGCGGCCGCTCCTCAGGCCGCTCGATGTTTGTCCGTGACGCGCCGGCGGCTCGGCACTGCCGGCGCGGCGCCGCCCGCCGCGGCCGGCCGGTTCAGCGCATGTCGCGGCTGGCGTCTGCCGCCGCCGCCGCCGCACCAGCAACAGGACCCGTCGCTCAGCCGGTACGGTGTCGGCGCGGCCTCGCCCGCCAAGGAGCGCGAAGGCCTTCATTTGTCGGGCGACGGCTCGGCGGACGGCAACCGTAGCGTGTCGGTTTTCAACGGTGATTGACCGCGTCGCCATGCGTGCCGGGACCAGGCCGCCGGGGTTGGGTCGGGCGCTGGCGGGTGCTAAGTCTGCCTGCGCCGCAGCAGTGCAGGCGACGCCCGGATACATGATCCGCCAGTCCGACCGGCAGCGGCCGGCCGCGCTGGCCCTGGTGCGGCTGACGGGGCCAGATTACCCCTGCCGCACCTGCAGCACTGCCTGAGCCGAGGATACCGACGTGAGCCGGCGCCGTGGCTCCGACGGCGGGCGGGCGGGTGCCGCGGGTAGGGGGGCTCGCGTTCCGTGGCGGCAAGCTAGACGTGCTCGCGGAACCACCCTTCCGTCGACGCGCCGGTAAAATGGGCACTCCACGGCAGGAGGAGAACCGTGGGAAGTCGATCGTGGTGTTTATGTTCCGCTGGGCGCTTTGACGAAACACCGCACAGCGCCGGTACCCGGGCCCCGACATGGGATTACCCGCCGTGTTGTGGTGGAGCCAAGCACCCCACAGCACTGTGTATTGCGGTTGCGCCTAACTTCGCAGTGTCGGGATCATCAAATGGTAATATTTTATGGCCCCGTTGAGCACATTTTGTACGGGCGCCCTGGGCGCTGTCTTAACGAGGTGCTGCGGCCGCAAACGGTGATCACTCCGAGCGTGCTGATCTCGCGCCAGATAAGATGCCGGTATCTGATACCGCCGGCCCCTAACGCAGCTTAGTTTATGACGGAAGGCCGCGGCGGAGCGCGTTTTCTCGGAATGACGCCGCTTGGACAAGGTCGCGTCTCATGCAGCGAGATCGATGACGGGCCTTAACCGGCTGCGGGGAGCACGCGGCCGGCGGATGGCGGCGGCGGCGGCGGCGGCGGCGGCCGGCGGCGGCTCGGCGCGCTCGTAACTGGGGCCGTTAAATCTCGGCACTGGTCAGGCGCGCCGGGCGGCGGAACGCCGGCGGCCGCGCATTGATTCCCGGCGCTGATCACGGCGCCCCGGAGACGATTAAGCCGCGGTGCTGGACTGGGAGGGGCGTGTCGGCAGGGTGGCCGGCCCTGGGACCGTGCAGACCGGCGCGACCGCGGCTTCGGCCTGGCCTCGGAGGCTGGTCCTGCTCGCACTGTTAAGACGGCGGGTGAGCTGTGCCTACTGGGAAGGGACGAGATGTGGGGTGGGGGCGTGACGATCAAGCTCTGTTCGTGTCAATTAATTGCGATATATCTACTATCATTACCTGTAGCACATACTACGGGTATTAACGAACGCTGTGCACCACAAACTAGAGAAACAATGACCCAGGAAATACAGCTTCTTGTTCGATGCTTTTGCAGTTTCATGCTTTTTTGATGCGATCATGAAATAACTCATGTTCCCATGTCATACAGCCGAAGAATGTGCATTGTTGATAGACCCTGACTATTGCCTGCCGGCTACA